>NC_040039.1:51239067-51539067 GCF_003713205.1 Coffea eugenioides | reverse complement strand
ATATTTTCCCCGTTTAGATCCAAAGTCTTCAACTGACAACTGACAGAGTGACGACACATCACGGGGGGGACGCACATCAGACGTTGAACTTTGGTTGGGGTCAAAGCCCTAGCGGTCAAACCTAAAACCTCATCCTCTCCTCGTCAATGATCAATCACATCATGAACTCCATCTCCCCAGCTCCCGCCGATGCCGATGCCGACGCCCCCACTTACACCACCATCCCGATCTCAGGAGCCGACGTCATTACCAGATCAATACAAAACCTCACTGCCTCCTTCTCCCGCTGCCGCCCATGGCCGGATTTCCTAGCCACCAGCACCATTGACCTCCCTTCCTCCCTCTCCGCCGCCTCCCTCCGCCTCAGAAAGAACGTGAGATACTTCTCCACCAACTACGCTGTCGTCGCCTCCACGTGCGCCGCCGTGTCTCTCATCGGCTCACCCGTCACTCTAATCGTCGTTGGCTTCGGTTTTGCCCTTTGGTTGGTACTCTTCTTCTTCCGAGAAGACCCGATGGTTATAATGGGCCGCCACATCAGCGATCGGGCGGTGATTGTGGCCCTGGTTTTGTGCTCGGCGGCCATAATCTGGTTCACGGGAGCGTTAACAAGTTTGTTAATGGGCGTTTCGGTGGGGGTTGTGGTGGTGGCAATTCACGGGCTATTAAGAAACACGGAAGGGCTTTTCCTCGACGAAAACGACGGCGTGACAGACGGCTTGGTCTCGACTTCTCATAATCCTAATGGTGGACTTTCTTAAGTTTCCTACACATTTACCCCTTTGACTAACTCGAGGCACACCAAAATTTTATATTTTCTTTTGCCCTGCCGCTGCGTTGACTTCTTGACCTTCCCTTCTTTTTTTTTTCCCCTTCTTTTTGACTTGTTTTCTTGTGGATGCTGATGTAAACAACTGAAGAATTTAACTTGCGACTGCAAGTCTGCAAGATGCTTTGGGTCATCGTTTGTTTTTCTTAACACCTTGCGGTGTTTGGAGGATTTTATTGTAAGGGAGGAAGTGGGTTTGATTTTATTGCAAGATTTTCTGAACGTTTGGTTTTTGATGATTGTTATCTTCAGGGTTGACGCTAAAAAGATTTGTTTGGATTTTACGAGTATAGGAGCTGTCATTTGCTTTAAACTCAAATTACACTACTGTCTCTGACGATTAATTGACTAGATATTTGCTCAAGTAAAGGCCAATCAAATCAGATATCTTCCGGTAAAAGCTCGAAACTGCAAAACAGGAAAATCAGGACATGCAAATTGACCGGTGCTCCTGTTTAAGCTGCAACAAGTACTGTCTGTATATAGATAGGAGCGTAGAGCTAAGCTGCTGAATTTTATGTCCACTACCAAGTAATATTGACTACTGAGTCCATCCATCGCACAAAATTGAGCCACTCAAAGTATCGAGGAGTGCTTATTTTTTACACACAAAATTCACGTCTTGCTTCTCATCCTAACTAACTTTGCCAGTGTCTTCTGAGCAGCCAAAGTATGAGCATGGCTGTGCCCCAACATTACTGTCCTAATACTGATACAAGTTCTGCAAAGCTCTTCCCCACTATCAAAATGGCCTCCTCTAAGCAGCAATTTTGCTCTGGTCTCCAGCAGTGTAGCCTTCAACAATGTCACTTCTTTCCATACGTATTCATCCACTCTTTGATTGGGTTGTAGCCTCTTTTTCCAACAAAGAGAACCGTGGCACCAGTCCTGTATTTGAGAAACAAATGTTTTCTCCACCTCTTCAAGAACATTAGTACAGACCTTGAGCAGCTCTAATGCTGAGTTGCATCTTGAAAATATAGTGAAGGCTCTCAGTGCCAGAGGGAGAGCTGTCCTTCGAATGAAAAGAACCATGTCCATTGCCTTGAGCTGGACGACTGGGGGTTCAGATTTGAATCCAAACACGATGAATGCAGAAGCCCATAAATGCTCTAAATTCAGAAGTGTGTCCCCAAATTTCCTCACACCTTGAACGGTTGCCTTGGCTGCAACCAGTCCGTCTTTAATCCTCCTTGCATATATCTGAGTAATGGGGTGAAATTGTATCCAGTATCCAGGCTGCCTCTTTGCTTTCCGTGCCAAACCCATTTTAACTAAGAGATAGGCTGATTCCTCTTCGCCAGTCCATCCCTGGTTAGCTAAACAACAGCCCGAGCAACACCCGAAAGTGAGTTTCATGCTAGTCGACCACTTCTTCAACCTATTTTTGGAGGCAGGCATGTGCTTTGCTGCAACGGCCAATAAATTTGCTGAAATGGGTGCTGTAGCAAACCAAGCTCCAACCTGAAGCATTCTAGAGGCAAGAAGGTTTGTGCTATCGGTAGGTTGCTGCAAGACAGCAGCACAAAATCCCAGGACTTTCATCAGGAAAGGATTGGTTCTACAGAATTGCTGATCTGCAATGCTCAAGTTTGAATACGTTGCTTCTTCAACTTGGACCTGATTTACAGCTTCAAATAGGGTAGCAGGAGAAATTGCAAGTTCAGAAAGCAGTGAACCAACTAGCCAAAGTCCGAAACTTGACCTCCGCAACTTCTCATCAAACTTCCCAAGAATCTCTACCTCTGCAGCCGGATATTCCTTCTTTTGTCTTCCTCCAATCAATAGCATTGCATCAGAAAGTGGCAACGGCTGAATCTGCATTTGATCAAAGTTCATTACTCTTGACAGCCTAGTTGTGATAATCACATGGGTGCCTCCGGTATTAGCCGGGATCAGATCATGCAGATCTTTGCCTTCCCACCATTCCTTCTCAGTCTCCAAATTATCAATGATGAGTAGATAGGGCATGTCCCTGAAAAGATCTCTTTTTACTCTCTTGAATGCTTCTGTTTCCTGCTCATCAAAGCTTCGGATTCTTCCTCTTTCCTTCTCTGGATCTGCACTTACATCCAAGCCCAAATTGAGTGAAATGTTCAATATATTCTGCCTGAAATATCGAGCTTCGCCACCAATCCAGAAAACCATTTTGTATTTCTGGGAATACCTGTAAGCAAATTCCAGAGCAAGTTCTGTCTTTCCAACCCCTGGTGATCCATTAATGCATACAATACTGCTGCCACAACTATTATACTTTCCGCTCCTTGACTTTTTATATTTGGGCCTTTTTAATGAATTCCTTGCAACAGCTGGTTCCACCCAACTCTCTAAATTGGGCTCCTTGAAGTTCCCAACCTCCAAATCTATGTACTTCCCTCCTCTGCTTGTGTCGAACTCGCTTTCATCATCTGCAAGATCATCAGATTTTCCTGTTGTTCCTCCTTTGAGAGTTGTCACCATACCCTCTTGCTCAGAACTGTCCCCACAACCAAAAAATGCAGTCTCAATTTCCAAGATTTCCTTCTCCCTTCCAACAAAACATCGATTTCTTGGGAATGGAAACTCATCAAAACCTTCAATTTCCTTCTCAATCACGCTCTTCCTTCCAAGCCTTGTCCTCAAAATTCCAGCAGCTTTTGATACACAGTTCCTCCAATTACCTTCGTTGGCTTCAACTCTCAATTCATGGGCCTTCATTAATCCATCCAGACCCTGTTTGCATTCCTTATTATCCGCATGGCGGTTAAAGATGCTGATTATCTCATTAATGTCTATATCAAATAACAGAGGAATCAAGTTCTTTTTTTGTGAAAAGAACCTTATTTCCTCCAGACTTAGATGATTAAGAAGACTTTGCCTAGTGAGGACCACAACGCCAAAAGTCACCGAGCAGATAACTCGGTCAGCAATCTCATGGCTCTGATTTTCTGCATAACTTGCTCTGTCCGCCACAAAGCATGCAATGCCTTGAAGCTCCAGCTCTGACTTAAGCCACTTACAGAATCTAACCAAGTTTGGATTTTGACCATGGAATCCTATATACACATCACAGCTCCTAAGTTTAACATTGGAAGCAGGCGAAACAGAACTTTTTGCAAAGGAAATTCGAGGGACAGGGAATGAAAATGAAACACGAGGAGCATTGTCTGGACCTGGTACTGGAACACAGGTCACAATTTTGAGTTTTGTGTTATCGGGATCACTAGAAAAATCATACCTTTCTGGAGGTGGAGTGTAGGAAGTGCTAGGGATGTCGTCAGACTGAGAGCCACTGTATGATGACAGTGGGGGAGAAGGGTGGGCGAGTGTAGCAGCGGGAGTGGGATCTTCTGTGGGTGAATTATGAAACAAGGTAGCCCTTGGAGAAATGTAAGGTGATTGCAAGGCTGAGACAAACGCTGAGGATGATGGAGATACGAGTGAAGGTGAGTTATATGGAGATGATGAGAATGAATTTGCTAGTAAGCACTGTGATAGTGAGTCTTGAGTTGAAGAAACAATGTTACTTAGAATACCATTACTTGTTTTCTTGCTGGAATTCGCTATCTTGATGGTCAAGGATTTGGTATCAAGTGGTGGAATCTCTTTTGGAGGTTGTACAAACATTTTGGATTCCTCATCCATATCTCACTAAAGAATGAAGAAGCAGAAGGAGAAATGTCCAGTCTCAACAGATATCAGTATTTTAACAAAACCCGTTAAAAGTCCAACACTGGTGGGATAATCGGACATGTGATTCAGTGGCGTTCACAAGAACTGTTTCGACTAGAATGGAATCAGAAAAAACTGAACTCATGTGGGATTCTTGCTCATTATTAACATTGACAGGTGCAATTGAATGTGTGGCTGCAACTGAGCGGTAACTGAGAGAGTCTTCAGAAGATGAATGCAGCAGGAGAACTGCCGAACAGAGAAGAAAAAAAAAAATCTAAATGTGAATTAATGTATCATATATCATCTTCTTCCATTGCGGGCCTACCAAGTCAGAACCATGCCATACTTTTTTACTGTGCATAAATGGATCAGACCAGTTGATGTTCTAGAGCAGGAAAAAATTGAAAAATAAAAACTTGCAGCAAGGAAACTACGCTGGAAACCAAGAACGCCGCTTTCTAACATTCATCATCCTAAGAGAAGGATAAGTACTGCCGAGAAATGGATATTTAGCTTGGAAAAATAATTCACTTTACCTGGGCTTTTGTTTCATCTGGAGCAAAGAAGAAAAGAGAGACTAGACCTGCCTTTGCTCAAACCCCAGCAACTCTCTCTCGCTCTCTCTCTCTGTAATACGAATGGTGCAGATGGGAATAAGGGAATCTGATGTATGGGCTGGATCTGTGAGGTTTTGAACATAAAATAATGTTCTGGTGCTTAAAAAGAAGCTGCAGAGAGTAAATGGTGTAATGTACAATGAACTTAGTTTAATCGGTTTGTCTCGGGTTTTGGCTATCTCTTTTTGTTTTTTTGTGTCGTAAGCTTACTCGTTTAAATTCTAAAACAGTTACATTAACATAAAAAAATCTCTCGTTTATTACAGAGGCCACAGATGGTCAGGATGAACCCAGATAAAAAGGGCATTGGAAAGGGTACCATAGATACATACAGACCACCTACATTTGCTGTTAATGGTGCGCCAGTTCAAATTAATTCTGGAAAAGAAAACAAAATGCTTTATGTATAACAAAAAATAAAATAAAATAAAATTTCAGAGCAGGTCCTCCTTCTCTATATCTGCACTACATCTGACATTGTTATTTGTGAGTATTTTTGCTATGGGAATTGGACCAAGACCAGTCCAACTGAGGACTGAGCCATTTTGGAATTGACTTCATGGGCACAGGGGAAAAATGGGAACTGGGAACCAGGAAGGCTCCACCTCCACCCTTCCCTGACACCGCTCCACATGTATCTGTTTCTCTTACCAGACTTGCTAGTATGGTAGCAGGATATGGCAAAGGGGCATATGCCTACATGGAAGTGCAGACCAGCACCTCCAAAATCTTTTGATTCCAGTTATCTTAGCATGTTTTCGCGATGCCATTTTAAGTCTAAAAATGGACGTATACAACCATCGTTTGTTAATCTCATGAATAGGAGTTGGTGTCTCCAGCAGGGCATGGGGGGATGGGACAAGCATCTGAATCATTACATTCTTCATTCTTCTCTTCTTCCTGGTTTAACAAGTGAACATGAAACTACAGTCTACAGTATGGAGTGGACTAAGTACTGGCAAATTAGAGAACTACCCTATCCTAGAATTTTATAAATTAAAGGAGTTCAACATGTTCCATAGAAAGAAAAATTTCTTATTGGATTTTAAGCTGGAAAAGCTGTGCGTTGCTGACTGGGAACTCAAACAAGCTTTGACCCTAAAGGAGTTCACTTACGTTAAAGAAAAAAAAAAACCAAATGGTTGGGATGAATTTTGTTAAGGTTCATTTTACAAGCCGAATTTGAATCATATATCCACTCTTCTAAGTCTTATATACATGAAAACCTATTAGGTAAAAATTTGATTTGCTTCATGAGTAACTAATAAGTACCTGAAAGGGGAAAATGCAAAGTGGGACAAGTGGAGGGCTAGAGATCATACAAAGATAACACATGTTTTTTCTATCATACAAATATATCTCGATTAGCCTAATGGCGTATGAAATAATTGCCAACCCCTAAATTGAGTCCGGTCAATATAATAAAAGGCTAATGAAATTAAAAACTTTTTTCTTGCTTTTGGTTCGTCTTAGCCAAGAATGCGCTGTTGTTTGAGTTATATTTTATAAGATCACATATGATATTTTTACTTTTTTTTTTTACCAAGGGTGATGTATTTCTTATTGGTCATTCATATGTCTCCATGCATTATTCTTGACTGTATCATCATTGAAGTATTAAAATCACTTTTTGCAATGTCACGTATCGCATTAAAAAAGATACAATGCACATCCATCATATGGCATGGATCTGACATATTTATTTATGTATTGGCCAATCATAACCTTTAAGAACAATTGTTAATCCATCGAAACGGAGCCAATAATGTGAACATTGGACTAGGGGCATGGACAATTATAGGCTGATTGTTTGAAATAATAATGTATTAACAAGGTATGAATTCAAAATGTAAAGTCTAGAGAGTGTCAATAATTTTAATAAACATATATATATATATGTATATATAGAGTTAAATAAACAGTAACCCAATATATCATTTGAAGAGAAAAATATAGTTTTGGCACCCAAATTTTGATGGATAAGCAGTTTTAATCTCCAAATTTTAGACGAAACATCATGTGTCAAATTTTGGGTATCAAAATTACATTTTTTTCATCATTTGAATTACAAAATCATACAAACAGCTTCTGTTGAAACGATCGGTATTGCACCAACTGTTGTTACTCCCCCTTCCCCCATCGATCCAATAACTTCTCGGCTAGCTGGCCGGCCGGCCAATGGAAACAAAGAGAGTGTTTGGATTGTAAATTATTTGAGATATTTTTATTGTAACGCTTTTTGTGATGTAATATATGTGAGATAAAAAGATAATTGAAAAGATAAGAAAGTGTATTAAAAATTGTAATGATGATGTAAGCAGATAAATTTCGACACATAACCTCATGTCCAACCACACTTATGACACTCCGGCACCGGCGTCGGCATGGTTACACATTTTGCATTCGGCATCGCAGAAGAATCCACAGATCACTAACTAAGCAGTGGGACTGGGACTCTCCATCACAGTCACATCCCACACCTTACCACTTGTGGGCCACCACTCCTCCATGTGGCCCCTCCGTAACATCCCCACGTTCCCATTTTCTAACCCCAGTCCCTTTCTTGTTCTTACTATTCAAAGAAGTACTAATCCATCAAAGGAAAAAGAAAAAAAAAAGAAAAAGAAAAAAACATACCAGGCACCTATAGCTAAAAGGCTACGACAAATTCGACAATAAACCTGAAAATATAAAAATAAATATTCCCAAATCCTCACGACGTCTAGGGTTTCCACTTCCACGTCTTCCTTCGATTCTGTCATCAGACTCAATTTGAATGGAGCCAAAAAAGGTACGCTTATTTCACCCAGCATAAATTCGCGTTACTTTCCTCAGATTCAAGTCAATTGGGTTTTCGATTTTCCAATTTCCTTTTCTGTCCTTTTCCACCACCCTTTTTTCCCCCCCCCCCCCCCCCCTCTTCTCTTGGAAGATTATACTATTCAATCAATAATTGAATCCCTTAATCCCCGATATTGGAGTTTACTTGATATTATCGAGATTATTCGGTCTCCAGAGCTGGAATGATGGTAGCTTTTTGTTCTCGATCTTGATCTGAATTTTGGGCCCTCAGTCAGTGATACGGTGTTGCGAGAAAATCTGCCCTAATTGGAAACTAGTTCTTGATACTGATGGATTTGGAGAGTGAAAATTCAGCTCTCGAATCTGTGGAAGATAATGAAAAATTGGTTAATTCTGATGCCCTCAAGCTTCGAAGCAATGGGAATGGTGTTTTTGATGACAACGATAATGGAAATGAAGTTGCGGAGGTTTCTGTAAAATCGCCACCTGGGGTGATTGCGAAATCATCTGCATCTTTGCCCTCCCCCTCCCTTTCCCCTTCTCCCTCGCCTTCTCCTGGGGGGACGAAAGGTTATGGGTTGAAGAAATGGAGAAGGATCAAGAGGGATGTGATTAAGGATGGGCTTAGTAATTTGGATGGTAGTAAGTTGTTGAAACGGGGTTTGCCCAATTCGGCTGCTAATCCCAACAGAGCAACGCAATCTTCTGGTGGTGGGTTGAAGCAATATAGCGAAGGTTCTGTTTCGTCCACTAATGCAAAGGCGAGAAGTCCAGGGAACGTGGTTGATCTTTTTGCTGCAATTGGTGATTCAGGGATTGGAAATGTCTTAGGTGCTGGGACAGCGGAATCTGAAAATAGTGAAGATCGGAGTAGCAAGTCTTCTACAGCTGCTAGTGCTCCAAAGATGATGTATGAGATGCCCGCGGGGAAGGGATTTGCTAGTCACATCAACAGGACGAGGAATTTGAGTGGGAAGAATTTGGGTAACTCAGGTCAGCGAGTTCAGGCGGGAAAGGTTCGGACTGAAACCAGTAAGAAACTTAGAGGAGATGTGGTCAAAATCGAGAAAACAAACTCTCATTCCAGCATGGAATCTGATTCGCGAAGCTCCAACTTTGTCTTTATGCAGGGTATCAATTTCGCAACCAGTAATGGGAGGCAAAGTGGAAGATCAAGGAATAATGATGGAGAAAATAGTGATGAAGCTCAGGGTTGCGAGCGGCAACCAAGTGAGGAACTTCCAGGTGATTCCAGCCGGAAAAATGGTGGAGAGTTCCATGATAATTTTCAGGAAGATTTTGCTGCTGATTCTTCTTGGGGGATTAAGGAAGAGAGGAGTGATAATAATGGACCCCTAAGTGATCAAGATTCTCTCTTTGAGTCTATTCTTACTCTCCAGTCAGCAGAGGAAGCACTGGAAAAAGGTGAACCCACCTTTCTGCTTTGCTTGATTTGACTTTCTTTGCACCTTTTTCTTTCTCATTAGCAATTAAACCTTCTGTTTTGTGAGCGTAGGATATATTTGGTAAGTCTTTTTGTTAATTATTATATATATAAGCTAATGAAGAATAATAACTCTGCAAGAGCTTTGCCTACTTTATCTTAAAAAAAAAAAAGACTTTTTTTCTTAAGTGAAGAATGAAAAGATGTGGATGGTGTGTCTTCATCTATTATCTTCTCGAGTGTAGTAAGATTATGATGATTCTAAAGTTCATGCGGACTTTGTTGTTTTCTGATAATGATTCACTCAAGAAGCTGAGTAGTTTTAGCAAATGTCTCGAAATATGTGGGCATCTTGTTATACATAGTTTGTTATCGATCACATAACTTGATCAAAGAACTAGATGCACCAGCTTTAGTGAGTGCATTGAAGAAGTTCTTATTTGAAATTTGCTATTTACGTGGAAAGACAATAAGCTTTGGGTCTTTAGTTGGAAACATTTTATACTTGGTTTTGATCGTTCTGGAAAAACACTTGTAAAAGAAGCTTCTTTTTATGTGTTGGGTACTTGCTCTCAAGAATTTTAGTGTTGCTTCTATGATGAGTTAAAACATGCATTGCCGTGCATGGCTAGATTTCTTTGAAGTGGTAAAAGCCCTTGTTAGAATTGATCCTTCTAGTTTACCTTCCAAAATAGTAGCTACTGTGTATTGTTTCCACAGCATCTGCCAAGACACTTTCTGCAGCAAATCAATCAGTAGGCTGACAATTTTAGTCTAATTTGTAAGTGCAACTGCATGTACACCTATATGCAGAAATCATATACCTGAGTGTTGTAATGTCCCTTAGCTGTCAGATTGTGGTTTGCTTGTTAGTAATTGATGAATATTGGATGATGAAGTTGATGACCTCAAAAATAGTATATATCTTAGTTTCAAAATTTACTTTTAGATCTATCCCCACACAACTAAGGTGATAGGTACTGGTATGCCTGCTAAAGATATTTACACACATCAAAGGTCTGTAGTTCATTTGTTTGGTAATCCCTTGCCATTATTTGTGAGCTTTCTTTTCTTCGTGATGATTTGCCTTTGCCTGTTTCATGCTGAATGTGGTGTGCTCATGTTGTTGCAGCATGGATCTATTGGCTGGAAGCCAGCAGATATAAATTGAAGTTTCTATTGTTTATTTTCATTACTTCTGGGTAGGTAAACTCATGATTGATGAATATTGGCATCTCTTTCTTTTAACAAGTGAATTTTTGCACTCATGCAGAAATTCAGAAGTTGAGGGAAATTGGAAAGGAAGAAAGCACCCTTGATGATTTGGTTAAGGATGCCTCCACTGAACAGTTGCAATTTGGTGATTTTGGTGAAAATTTTTCAGATTCCTCAGAATCTGAGGTGCTTAGTTTAAAGCAGAGATTGGATTTAATGGAAACCAAGCTTGATGGTGCAACAGCTTTGCTGAAGGTGAAGGAAGCTAAAATTGTTGAACTACAAGAATCCATCTTAGGTAGTAGGTCACCAAAGGTAGGAACTGGGTGTGCATTGGAGTTGCATCAAGAGAGTTACAGAGACATAAATATTGAACTTGAAGGCCTTTTTAAGCAAAAGATTGAAGCTGAAGTTGAGTATTTGGTAATATCAAGAACAGTGCAAAACCTGCGAGTTGCAGTAGTGGATCAAATTACCACTCTTGAAGAACAGAGGAAAGATCAGGCACGGGTGCTGAACAGGCTTGGAGATGCTGAGGTTAAGGCTGCAATGCTTAAGGGAGAAGCCGTGAAACTGGAGAATTACTGTGAAGATATTATGGCCGCTGATGAGACTATCAAACTTAAAATGAGTATATGCAAGTATGCGTCATGTTTCTTTATACAGTTGATGTTGCTTCTTGTCATCCTTATGTTCCTGATCTTGCAGTTTTCGCCAAATCATTCTGAGGTTGTACCTACGTAAGCAAGTTTGTTGCTTTTATTTTTTTGTTTATTTGGCCCCCCTGGCCTTTTGTAATATTCAACTTTGTTATTAGTAATTTTAGAATTTAAAGAATAGATCAAACACCTAGGTGTAGTTGCTTGGTC
This sequence comes from Coffea eugenioides, assembly GCF_003713205.1. Classification (NCBI taxonomy): domain Eukaryota; kingdom Viridiplantae; phylum Streptophyta; class Magnoliopsida; order Gentianales; family Rubiaceae; genus Coffea; species Coffea eugenioides. The sequence goes on along the minus strand of NC_040039.1, from coordinate 51,527,637 downwards.
GACTGATGTTACTTTCATTTAATGAGGAAATTTTCAAGTTCATTTGGTTTGATTTATTCCTGCAGCAAAATGCATTGACATGCTGCATTTCTGTGCACTGTGATACTAGTTACAATGAAACTCTAAGTTTGCTTATTTTACCCGCTTCTTTTATCATCATTGTTATTGGGAGTTTGTTAAATAGTTTATAGAATTCGTTCCCTTGAAAATTGGCTGATCCTGTGCTCCTGATACGCCCATGGAATGATTTAAAAAAATGATTCAAGAAGCAGAACAGAAATCCTCTGACCTTTAAAGGTATTATTGTTAATGATGAGGTGGTTGAGGAAGAGTATGTCATCAGTCTTAAATGTAGCATGTCTTTCCTGCATTTCTTCCAGGTGAGACTAGTGGTTAAACTGTTTTAAGTTTCTGTCTGTTGCAACGCAAGATATCATTGATTTGCATATTGGTTTTCCTAAATCGCTGCTGAATAGTTTTGATGCAACTTTGATAGCGGAGCAACAGAGTGGCTATCATGGTAATTCACTTGCCTGGTGTAGCAATCTATTTGGTAACCAATTTATAAGCAAAGCATCAGCGCTACTCTAGGATTGACCATCTTGGCTGATGCTGCGGATGGGGAGTCCAGGTCTTTGTTATTAGCAGATTTTTCTTCTTGGTTTTTATCGTCTTTCTAGGCAGATTTGTTTTACATTTTGACTCGAGTGAAAATCAAGAGCTGCGATAGCACTTTAATGTCTCTGACTGATGTATGGGAGAAATTTCATTGCTTCTTAGCCATCGCTAATGACTGGCACAACTTGGTGAAACCAACTGCGTATTAATCATCAGGAGTATCACATTCATGTTCACTTGTGCCGTGTTCGGTCTCGTGATGGTGATTCTCGTCAACTTCTGAGCATGAAAAGTCAGCAATGGGTTTCATTGCTTGCAGGACTAGGATTTTGTTTAACTATTTGAGTTTTGATCCAATGGTAAGGAAGAGCCTCTTGGAGGTCTATGTACTAAGATCCGGGTTCAAACTCCATTTAGTGCAAAAAATCGAGAGAGTGCAGTGGTATATTTGTTTGGTTTAGAGGTTTACCTCTCAGTTTTCATACAAGCTCAGTTGGGCTCCTCCTCCTCCTCCTCCTCCATAATGTAAGGGCAGTATACATTAATTGTTGCCGTTAGATCCTTAAGTATAAAAAAAAACCCAAGAACAGAGAGAGGGGGAGAGGGAGAGACTCCTTTTAGGATTTTGCTTAGATTAAGCTTTTCACCATTACGTGTAATTGCCAACCTTAATCGTGAATTATTACCTTATCCCGAAAATGCCATGCGTGGTAATTAAGCAAAGACATTATATTAAATGCATGTATGAACATGTGGTATAAATTCATTAAGAGAAACAGCTGTTGAGCTGCCTTGTGGCTTTCGTCTGTGCAATCGTTGAAGGAGAATGTGAAAAGGCTAAATGATTCACCAACTCTTTGAACTCTTCTCAAATTTCTTGCGAACTTTTCTATGGTCACCATGAACGACTACTTCTTCAAGATAGTTAGGATGTATTTTGACCTTTTTTTTATTTTTTTCCTTTTCTTTCTGGAAGGATGGCTTATAATCTTGTTTTCTTAATTATAATTATGTAACTATTATACTAGAGTCTTCAAAAGTGTGATCCTGGAGAACTTTTCAGCCGATTATCCATCCACTAGGGACTTAAAAAAAAAGAAGGCCCCCCCAAATATCGAGCGATGGAACCTTCTAATTTTAAGCCCTTTTGTAATTGGATTCCAAGGAATTAATTATGCTTTTAATATAGCCATAAACACGAGAAATAAATGTTATACGTTTCAAATCTTGAAACATAAATAAATTGCTTAGCTGTCCGTATTTCCAGAAGTGAAAAAGTTGGGCAATCCGATGACATTATTGTATGGGAAAAATACACATCCCGCAATTATGAGGAAGCTGCTGTAGATAGAAACAACGACCCATTCGTGAGATAATTGCTGGGAATTCATTTGGGACTTGTTTTCAAAGAAATAAGATTATTACCCAAAAAAAAAAAGAAATAAGATAAGAAGAACAAAGAAGAAAGAAAAAGAAGCATAAGAGAAATGGACAGAGGCATCATTTACGTTTGATTTACTTTGCAGAGATTTTGGTTTTTAGCATGTAGGAGCTGGCATGCATGGCATGACAACTAGTGGTAGGAGGCGCAGACCAAAAAGAGAAACGTGATGGGTATAAACCTGCGGGGTAAGGAGTGGCCACCAAGTTCATTTTGTGAGTACCAATTACCGCAAAAATATATTATTATTATACTAGTAACTGTTTTGGCAGGTGAAAATTATAAGTATCTAGATACGAAGCCATTACAGTATATACATATACTTGACAGTTAATGTAGTATATACATGTATTTTTTGACCGTACATGCATTAACAGGTTTAAATGTATGTCACATGTTTAAAATCTATAATTCAAAAAATATTTGTGACAGTCAATTAACAAAGTATACAAGTGACCCTATAAAGCCCTATTTGTATTTTTTGACAGTGCATGCATTAACAGGTTTAAATGTATGTCACATGTTTAAAATTCATATTTATCTATACAAAATGTGACTCAATTCAAAGTATAAATCCCTATTTGTATTTTTTGACAGTGCATGCATTAACAGGTTTAAATGTATGTCACATGTTTAAAATTCATATTTATCTATGCAAAATATGACTCAATTCAAAGTATAAAGCCCTATTTGGATAAGATTCTATTGATTGTAATTGACACAAGAATTTCAAATTTAAGGTGAGGTCGGGGTTCGCAGAGCATGCATTTTTTGAATGATCTCAGCAGCCAAAAAAAGAAAAAAAGGTCTAAGTAGCATTCCTATCCACGTCGTGTTTGGATTTTGGAAACAGGAATAGGAATGGGAATAGGAGGAAGGGACAGTGGAAATTGGAATAGGAAGTCAAAAAGCAGAAAAAAAAAAAAAGAAGAAGGGTGGCCCCATGCAAAAGGGTTGCTTTCATCCCGTCACGAGAATGTGCCAATAAAACAGTTGGGCTTTCCTTTCACTCACCACTCAGCAGCAACTTAATACTATAATACGTCTGCATAATTTCTTCTGTTTCAAACCAATCTCTACAAAAACTCACAAACCTACAAAACTCAACTTCTGAATATTTGTCAACGGAAATTATATACACCCAAGGAGAAAGAAAATGAAAAACATGGGAGTAATACATAATGAATAGCGTATAAGGGTATATTTATATCTTGACCAGCTCGGTCTTTGAACATATATAGTCCAGCTACGGAACCAGTAGCAGGATTTTAATGTCTGAAAAAAATCAGTACTAGTGTTGATTATCCAGTATTGACTTGGTCATTAGTCAAGGCACAAGCGGAGGAAAGACTGTTGTTGAATTGGACACAAAACTGAAAACCAAACATTTACGTGTTTGTTTATCCTTGCATCTCATGCCCCTAATACATTTTATATCTACCCTTTAGAGAATGCGCCATCTTTTTCATGTCGCCCACTCGAAAGAAAATAAAAGAACTAGAATAGCTTGGACATTTCTAAAGCTTGTGAATTCTTACCATTTCTTCCAATTCCGTGTAGCATAAAAAAGATTGTGCTTTCTCCCTTGCTCAAGCACAAAAACAAGCCCCGAACATCAAAAGTTTTTCGTGGAATACACTCTTGAGGCTTCCTGAACTCTTCACAGGTTGCTCCTCCTTGGATGGACAACTAAAAATAGAATCGTCATAATAAAGGTCTATATCTCTTCTTTTTTTTTTTTTGTTGGAGTGGGGATAAAGTTGATGCTTGCAAGGAAAGTTTTGAGAAAGAGAGGTTAATTTGTATATTTACTACTTGGTCGAGTTTCTTGACTTTCGACCACATTTGTATCTTAGCAGATGACGAGAGGCTCTGCGCTGGGCCTCCATCATCATCTTAAATTAGAAATGAGTACATAATATGCAATAAATAATTGAACAATGACTGCTGATCAGATACGCTAAAAAGTAAATACGAATATGAACAACAACAACAACAACAATGCTTTCTGTAGTCAGAAATTGGACCAGCAATGCAATAACATCCAGATTAAATAAATGGTATGCAAAACGGCTAAAAACTTAAAGCACCCAGTTAATCGAAACTATGAGATTTAATGGAAAAGGCTTCACAGTTGAAAAGTAAGCAGCCCCTAGCACCATCATACCAATTACCAAGAAAACAGAAAGGAAAACCTTTTCGCTTTCTTTCCTTCTTGGCGAGCTAGCTTAGTTGGACTATTCTGCTTTCTCAAGGTGCAGAAAGACACTAAAGACGAAAGTCTCCAAGACTGAAGACCCCATCACAGAAAACAAGAAACAACCAAAATGGTCACTACCACAATAGTCCCGCCTGCGTTATCGGAAGAAATAAATCTAGATCAATCAAACATAACCCAACTATACCGCCAACTACCAAATTATGCAGCACTGACCTCTCAGTTGCCAAAGTCCCCAGGTCCCGACCTTGTTATGTCCTACAACCTTAGGCACACAAGCCCTGAAATTCGACCGAGTTAAAAGACGAAGAGGCACAGCCATATCCGGCAGCATGATCACACTCAACACCAGCATCTTCCTCCAATGGGGGCACCTCATTGAGGTCAAATTCCATTACTCTACGATCGGTGCCGCTTACTTCACCAGCTGAAGTAACCTGGCTTGATGGACCTTCCATTTGACCCGCAGCTGGCCAGTGACATCTTTTGTGACCTCCAAGGGCCTGACCTGTGAGAAATTTCTTGTTGCCAATCCTGCATTCATGTGAGCTAGCTGCCCCTTCATCACTTTCTTTGCTTTCATCCACCCCTGGGTTTGGGGTATAATTGCCAAGAGTTCCATATTCATCAGTTGCAGCTGCAAATGTGGACTCACCATAGGAATTTTGGATGACCATCCTGAATTTGTTATGGCTGGACCTGTGTCCTCCCAAAGCCTGGTGAGTGGGGAAGCACTTGTCACAAGTGGTGCACCTGTATTTCTCAAGAGATGTTGTCAATGTCAAAACCGGGTTAAACTGATCAAGATCCCTCAGCTTCATCCTTTTCCTCTTCTTCCTGCTCTTGACAGCAATCACGTTCCCATTACTTCTCTCATCATTTTTGCGATCGATCAACAGCCGGTCGTCTAAGGTGTTCTCGCTGTCCGAGCAATCCTTGTCTGCGTAATAGTCCTTAGGCTCCTTAGGCCAAGTATTTTCCTCCTCCCACTGACAGTCTAAATTAGCTAACTTTCCAGCAAAAAGGTCAGTTTCTTTCACAGCTTCAGCACTGTTCTCGCCCATATTAATCATATAATCCAAATGAATGCCATCAAGTTTCCTACCTTCATTTCTGAGCTCTTTCACGGGATGATCAGCTGAAGACTCTTTTTTTCTTTTCTTCTTCGACCCCGGAGCACTCTTGGTCATGAGGTCCTCGTCATTTTCAGACTTGTAGGCAAGGGAATTGCTATTAGTTGCCTCAAATTCCTCAAATTTATGCCTATTCTTGACTTGCAGCTTAACATCAGATGAAGAATCCCCCCCTTGGGCTAAACTCATAAGATGATAAACAGCATCACGCATCCCCTCATCTTCTTCAATATTCTCCACAATGGCCTTACGGCCCCTCTTGGCAGTTACCGACCAACCACCCAACGTCTTGGTTAAATCAACCGTTTGATCGCCGTCACCATCAGCTGAATCCACCTGATGGTGTTGATAATCATCATCATCTACATCAGTCTTTTGAGGCTCAGCGTCCGAAACGGAAGACGATGGGCTTGGCTTGACGGCGGCCCAAGATGGCGGTTGAATCCCTCTCCATTCCCTATCGGGATGACATCTCATGTGCCCAAACAATGACTTCATCGAAGGAAAATTCTTACCACAGATAGAACAAGTGGGATTAGTATTGTTCTTGTTGAAACCGGCGACAGCACTATCATGATCACTGGAAGATGACTTGATTTTCCAAAGATCCTTGTTCTTGGCAAAATCTGCTGCTGCAGCTGCTGCGTACGCTTGTCGTTTCCTTTTCTTCTTCAGCTTGATTAAAGGTTCCTGCTGGCTGCATTTGATCAACTTTTTCCTAAAAATCACGTCTTTGTTGGTTTGGAAGTGAATCCTCATGTGACCACCCAATGCTTTACCTGATCCAAACACCTTGCTACACACCTGACAAATTCTAGTATTACTATTGCTCTTGGTCTTGCTTTGTGGGGGCCGCTCCGGCTGATCCTTTTCAAAATCTTCTTCTTCTTCTTCATCACCGTCTTCGTCGGAAGAAGGATTGATCTTGAGCTTTATCCAAAGCTCCCCATGATCTCCAAGAACACTGGATTTGTGATCAGGATGCTCTTTCTTGATTGACTCTGATATTTGATCCTCTTTGTCATCCACCGTCGACATTTGATAACAACACCAGAACAACTCGGCCTAAGCTGAGTGTAGAGATGTAAAAGATGAAATCTTTTTAGGAAAGAGTGCGAGTAGTTGCAAGATAGTGACGGCTGAGATTATGAATTTGTGCAAATTAGAGATATATGGTCATGTAGATGTAGATAGGTAGGTATCTGTGAACCCAAAAACCCCATGAAAAGGATCCATATATCCGGAGAAAGGGGAAGGGGAGGGGGCAAAAAAAAAAAGGGAAGGAACAAGAGAGAGAGAGAGAAAAATATCAGCTTTGCTAGACAGGAATACTTGGGTGGAGGCTAACCCTAAAGTAGAGCCCGGAAAAGAGAGATCAAAAAATGGAATGTTGCTGAGCTGAAAAGATAACAACAAGAGGAATAAGAGGAGGCGAAGTCCGGCTTGAGGAGGAAAATACTCAAAATCCCAGCTCCAAGAGCAGATCTTTTACATCTGCTGCTACCCTAACCCATGTGAGTATTCCCGTGTGAGTATTCTTTGAAAGAACATGCAAATATATGCTTATTGATTAAGCGCTTGATGGAATAGGAAGAGAGAATAAAGAAGAGGTTTAGACGTTAAATGGAGATAAGAGAGATAGAGGAGGAGGAGGACGCGGAGGGGGACGACAGCTGAAGCGAGGAGAAGATGGGAGAGGAGGACCAAGGAAGAGAAAGGAAAAGGAAGAGTCTTTTTGATAACTTATGAGAGAAACAAAAGAAAGTACTACTAAGCAATATTGGCCTATTTGGAGTGGAGAGTCTGGAGTAGTAGTAGCAGCAGTCATATGAATGAATTCAATGCATTTCAATTGTGGCATTGTGGGAATTTGACTGTCACGTTTCGGTTTCTTCCCCACTTTGCCTCTTATTCGGGTTTTTTCAGAATCCTCCCATCATCTTCTCTCTCCCATACTTTCATGCACATTGACTCCCAAAAGGAAAATATTCAAGTAGATCCTAAGTATATACCAATTTTTTTGTCTATTGTATTGTCAAAAAAAAAAAAAAAAACTAAGTGAAAAAAAAAGTTCAAAAATTGAACTGAAGTAGTCCCAGATTATATATATATATATAAAAAAACTACATCAACAGAAAGTCACTCTAAATCCCAAGCAAAAAAAAAAAAAAAAAAGTCTAAAAATCGAACTAAAGTAGTCCCAATTTACAGAAGAGTTTTGTTGGTTGGTGTGATTAAATTGTAGAAGCGTATGGTATGATCTACAAAGTCAAGTGTATCTTAATATTCTCTTTTCTCCCAAATTATATTACAAGCACTATCTCAATCCTGCATTTGAGTTGAAAGTTAAGGGAAACTAATTAAACAGGTTAACTATTCGATTTATTGGTTTTTTTCACACGTATACGAACAAGATTTCTCTGCTTTCTTTATATGATTTATTGAGTCAAGTCATTCATTTCTTAAAAAAAAAAAAGAAGTAAATAAAGCATTATCTTAGCCTATTTGATTTAATATTTATCACATAAAAAAACTACATCAACTGAAAGTCAGTCTAAATTCCAAGAAAAAAGAGTCTAAAAATCGAACCAAAATTATAGAAGAGTTTTGTTGGTGTGATTAAATTGTACAAGTATATGATATAATAGAATACGAGTGATCTGCTTAAAATCAAGTATATCGTGTGTGTGATTAAATTGTAGAAGCATGATATAGAATATGATCTGCTTAAAGTCAAGTATATCTTAATGTTCTCTTTTCTACCAAATTATATCTCAATCCTATATTTGAGCTGGAATTGAAAGTGGAAGGGAAACTAATTAAACAGGTTAACTATTCAATTTATTGGTTTTTTTTTTTTTTTTACATTACATGGCCAAGATTTCTCTACTTTCTTCGATATATGATTTATCGAGTCATCAAATCATTCATTTCTTAAAAAAACAATAAATAAAGCATTATCTTAGCCTATTTGGTTTAAAATTTATGACATTATTGTGTCTTAGACAAAAGATTAGCCTATTTGATTTAATAAAATAGACTGTTGATGTTTAGTATACACCGAGTCTAAGAACGAACATGGGATGGTGTAAAAGTGAGGGCATCCCCCCATTAATTCAAATCATAATGGATTATTAATTAAGATCCTTGAAATATCTCCTTTAATTAGAAAAATATTTACCATTTCTACTCGATCTTATTGATTTTTCCAACCTTCCGCAAATTTCAAAATTTTATATACACAAGTTAGTTTAAGATAAGCTTCCCTTATGGATTAATAGAAACGGTTGGTGATAATATGATCCTCACCTTTTCTTTTATCTCTTTTCAAATTCAAACTAAAGTTGTGCTCACACTCACACTCATTATTGCAATTGCAGTTTGGCATTTACTTGCAAAATTCAATAATTATGATACTTTGCCACCCTCACATTTTGGCTGGCTTGAATGATAATTAGTTTGCACCTGTCGGTGTGGCAAAGCGCAGGGTAATTTTGTCAAACAACTACGCGACCCTATTTCACAGATTAATTGCTAATTTTACAGATTAAGAACAATTATCGACTAAATGGTCACGAGTTTACTGATAAAGTTGTTTAGTAGCCAATTATTGATGAATAATAGTTTGATGGCCAAAACATGATCTGATCAATAGTTTAGTGACCGCTGAGATTTTTTACCCATTTAATAAATATAAGTGTATATTCACATGATAACATAGGTCTGTTTTAGCATTTTAGGTAAAACCTATTAAAGTAACCCCTAAACCAATACTTCATCAATATATATATATATATATATATATACACACACGCACGTACACAAATGAACGATAGTTGTTTAAAATATATCCAAACGAATGAACAAAAGGGAATGTTAACCCAATAGTTAAGGATTTATTAATCCAAATTTATAGTTTAAGATGGTACATTAACGTGGTGAAAATTCTAGGCAACATATATTTAATTCATATTTTCTAATGGAAGATTTAAAACGAAATTCAGAATAGTCTAAATTGGTAAAATTTAATGTTTAAAAACTAATGATTCAATGTCCACTAATTTGTGAAATGTATCATCGCCGTATCATACATCACACATTCGCTGGATTGGAAACCCGCCTCGCTCCGAGATTAAGGCTAATTTAGTTTTGCACCCTTGAATTGTAGTCCTATGCTCACTTTACCTCTTAACCTTTAGTCTATGATAATTTACTCCCTAAAATTTTACCACTCTAGTTTATTTTGTTCTGTTAATGGGGAGTGATAAGTCAATTTCTATATTTGATTGGACAAATATAGAACAAATTTAAAAGGAGCAAAGCGTTCTCAAAACTTTAGTTCAGGAACCCAATTGAGAATTGTTGTACTGTTTAAGGGTGCAAGATAAAATGAACCCTCAAGACACCGCCGACAAACCCGCACACTGATACAAACTAAGAATTTCTCATGGTGAGCTCATATTGTGCAACTGCGTCAAGCTCTCCGACAAGACAATGAAATAAACACATTTTTTTTCCACGCAGGAGAAGTGTGTCACCTGCCAAACAAGAGAATAAAAGAAGAGGGCATGGCATTATTAGTATGTGACCCAATTCTAGCCGTTCACCGGAGCTGATGCCGGAAAGGAGAGCCAGCAACGCACTGGAGAGTCACCTGTAGACCATGTACTACTAATAACCAGCTTATAGAGTCGTGCCACAATACCGAGCAAAATCATACCCTGTATTAAATCTAGCTATTAATTTCCAGCCTCAGTACATCCCCAGATCATCATGCTAAACAATTCAACACCTCCCTGGAGAACTAGAAAAGTCTACTGCACAATATCAGCAGTAAGCTAACAGAAGCATTGACATCAGGTGAGTGGTTCTAATAAATGCCTACAACTTAGCCCATTACGCTTATTTTAAAGGTGTGATGCATTATATTCCTGCATCTCGCTCCGGTATCTCTCCTTATCTCTCAAACCTCTTTGCTGATATACCTGCATAAAAGCCAGGAGAAAAATTAGGTCAGAAGCTTAAAGCAGTCCCAACCTTTCCCTATATTTTCACACTAAGATATTGAGAGCAGCATATAGCTTGCTAACTAACAAACCCAGAAGCCGATAGTTATACATAGCAAAAACCTAATTAAATCCAGATACAATAGACGCTCCTGGTCTAAGTTAAAATCTTTTTTGGATTTTGATTATTAACAAGTTTAACTAAGTGTACTAGGCATGAATAACCTGTTTCTCAGCCTCTGAGAGTCTTCCCCACAGAACTCCGATTCTTTTGCTAATAGCTCTTTCTTGCCCATGGTATGAAGGCTTTAGCCTGTTGTAATGCTCAGCGAAAAAGAAATTGTATCCACTCCTGTTCGGTTTGGGTCGAGAGGGATCCAGAGCCAGTTGATGTTTTCTGCGCCTTCGTCGGGTATGTCCAGACTGAGTTTTAGACCTCTGAGACATCTGTGGCACTTCAGGTATATGATAAAGGACACCCTTCAACTTTTCGGAGCCCAAATCCACAGAAATTATGTACCCATAATCACACTTAGAATCAATTGTTCCAGTCACTAAACTGCCAGCCTCCAAGTTAGCAATCTCTGTGGCACATAAATGAGAAATCTTCAACTCCATATAATTGCTTGTATACAGGACAGTGTATACAAAAAAAGGAGGAAAGAACACTAAAAACAGAAAATGGCGCAGTATAAAATACAGGTGTTTTTACAGCTAATATAACAAATCCAATCAAATCTCAATGACAGTGACTCTTATTGAAATTTATATTAAATAAACAAAAATAATAAAGAATCTGTAAAACTAAGGTTTACACAAATGCACATGCTCAAGCATTTTTTTACATCCTACATGAAGTGATAAATGTATTTTTATATTTGCACAAGAAGCCTGAATTAGCACAAACTCATGTGGAAAAACTAAAAGGTAGTTCAGATATGATCAAATTCTCATATATGACAATGGATGCAGCAATTAGACCCATCAAACCAAAAAGCCAAAAGTTCACTGATTAATGCAAAATTTCTGTGTTTTCAACAGATATTCTTCACCAATTTAAAGTAACTTGAATAATCAGCAAACAAAGTAATGCTGATCAGCTAATTGTTCTTCCAAATAGTACACCAGCGTTGCATGCAGTTGCCACATTGCTATGTTCACAGATGACAGCAATGGCAGACGAGATTACTCCTCCTAAGGAACAGACTACAAATTGTAAGTTTTTCTCTCATTCAGAGACTCCACTCATGAGTCCAGACTAAACATATCATATAGCATTACTAGTTGAAAGACAGATTACAGACATTAAAATATAAGGGAACCAAGACCTAAAAATTTGAAATTACGGAAGTACAGCTCCAAAAAGTCTAACCTGAATACTGATTAACCGTGGCAATATCTACAGAAGCTTGTGAAGCTGCTGACCCATTGACAAATCTACTTGCTGAATCTAATTAACCGAAGAAAAAGGAATGCTTAGACTGCATACCAAACTAAAGCACTAAAAAACATTTTATGGTATAAGAGTTTCCAGCACCTGCAACTGAAGTAGAAGGCTCTTCTTTCCGAAAGTAATAAACCTGCTCAAAGTGATAGAGCAAGGATAAATAGTACTTCCGCAAGACAAATGATGCACTTGTTATAGAAGATGGAAACCTGAAGGCTCCAGTAACTTCCTTCCATCTGCGATCTCTTATAACCTGTTATAGGTTGTGGATCAAAAGATACGTCTAAGCATGTAGAAAGAGATAATTTTAAAGAAAATAACTGCCAAGCAAGTTAGTTTTATACTACACTAGGTTAGGTCATAACACTTAATCATCTGTTTTAGATGACAAATTTCTACAATATTGATTCATATCCCAGCAAAATTCTTCACCAGTTTTGATTCATATCCCTATAATCTTCTTCCCCTATTCTAATCATACCATGACAATTTTTACATCAAAACATCACTTTCCAAGCAAGGAAGTTTGATCTCTGAGTGAAGCACCTTTAAATTTTTCATCTAAACATCACAAATTGATTTGAACTCAGCAACTAAGTACTTCCACAAGGATATATGCTCTTTTAGGACTCAGAATCTTCTTATATTTCTGTTGATGAATCAAAATATCAATTTCTATTCCATCAGGGATGTGTTCTTTATATTCAAGAAACAAACATACTTGAGACTAAAAAGTAGTGACATAAAACTAAAGCAAAGGCTTGGCATCATTCTTGCGCCTTAAAAGTTAATTTTCCAGAAAATAACTTTAGAAAGCAGAAAAATGGTTACCTTCTCAATGCCACCTCGAGATGTTACCTGCACAAAGAGGTGATGTAGATCCAGGGAACTGCCTCCAAGTCTAGGGACCCTGAAAGAGGTTATTAGAAGATATCAGCTTCAGACAGCCATTTTGATAATTACAAACGTTGTATGCAACTAAGTATTGGTCAGTTATTCACTTAATTTCTCTTCTATTTAAAAAAAAAGAAGAAGTGGTGGATCACAACAAACATAGAATAGCTTTCTGGAATACATCTGACAATGTCAATTGATGATTAAGGATATACAATTGCAATCCACCAGCCAATTATTCAGAAGTGACAAAATTAATTCAGGTTTCTTGCAAATACCCAAAAATCTATTTCACAATTTACGGTCAAAACAAGCAATAATTGGCTGCACAAGTCTGCGGAGGCAAACTTTCGCTCTCATATCAAATACTAGGGCAGACTACAGGAAATCAGGCTACTATGTTCTGGCCAAGAGAATATCATCATACATTAGCAGAAATTAGAAAATATCAAGGCCAAGTTAATCTTTCCCTATCCAATAGCCAATACTCTTCCCTTGTCCATTATGAGTCAAATTTGAAGTATCTCTATTTCCTGCCATTGGATTCTGTTTGCAAATAAGTAAGGGAAACCACATTCACAAAGGCATCCAAAATTGCACATTCGTGTTTAAATAGAGAAAAAGACTACACCTCAAAAGAATTCACTAGAGAATTGGAAAACACTGAGAAAAGCCATAAAAAGTCCAGCAAAGAAAAAGAACAACACATGCAGTGACAGGCTTAAATAAGTGAGGAACCAAAAATCAAAATTCAATTTTGAACCCTAAGAAACCCCAAAAACTGAGATTTTATTTTAAATTCTTTAAAAAAAAAAAAAAAGCACTGAAAGAGAAGAAGAAGTTTTTACTACTTACTTAAACTTGGTACCAAATAATGAGTGAAAAGATTGAAGCTTTTGCAAGAAAACATCAGGGTTCTGAACAATTTCCCCGTACTCGGCTTCTGCTTTGGGGTAAGACTTGTTGTCTCCAGTGATGTGCGAATTGAATTGCCCTTGACCTTGAGTTGCTATGGCTGCTACAGGGTTTTCAGTAGAAGGGTCGTTTGACATTTTAACTTTCTTCGATGACTGTTTATTATTACTCCTAAAAGATGTATTTGAAGGAGGGGAAATATCAAATATGGTGGGAAGATTTTGATGACTAGCGGTTACAAATAGCAGATCCTTTTTTTTTTTTTTTTGGAAGGACAAATAGCAGATTCAACAGCAGGTCAAGATCTTTTACCTTTACATCAACTACTACTACTACGCCTTTTTATTACGAGTCTCAGGAGAAGACGAAGGTCATTATTTTCTTTTTTCTTTTTTGGTTTTATCTTTTTCTTTTCTTTTTTTTTTTCTCTTAATTACTCCATTAACCTCATTCTTTTATATATATTTTTTTTTATATTTTTTTGTTCTCATTTGTTATGCCTTCCTCCCGAAAAGGAAGTAGTATGCTAAAGAAAGCAAGTTTACATAACATAATTAATATTGTTTCGGGCTTTTATCTAAGGTGACTTTCATCATAAAAGAAGTTGGTCCGCTAAATGGAACATAAATAAGAAAAGTTTTTCTGGCGTAGAATTTATAATTTTGGAGACTACTCTATTGTTCTTAATTGCTTTTAATACTTTAAAATCCATATATTCTTTTTTTTTTTTTTTTTTTTTTTTTCTCTTTAATCTAGCGTAGAAGCTCAGAATCATTTATTCAATAAAAAAATACTTTAAAGTTTCTCCCACTTTAAGGCAAGATTCGTCGTTCCATTTTGCCAACCCCAGTTTTGTAACAACCACAATTCAGTAATTGATATATAATCAATTTTACAAGGACCGGGACGATCCATTTGTTCTTCCCTACGGAAATTGCACATATTCTTGTCTTACATTTTCTTCATTTTACGTGTACCCAAAAAATAAGTAACAGCAACAAATTCTATCCCGTTTGGCTTGAAAAAAAAAAAAGAAGAAGAAGAAGAGTTTGTGTTGCACCAACAATTGCAAGAGATCTTTTTGCTCTCTAAAATTTAGAGTGAAACTGTGTATCATTACATGAGTAAATTCCACTAAAATTAACCGATTCCAAAATTTTCTTCTCTTCCAACGGTACAAGTTTGATTAAATTAACTGTCAAGCTTATCTCAGAACTGAGACAAATTATCTCCTTCATACAAACATTTTCCTGCTAATTTAGTTTCCAGTGGATGATTATATTAGTCTAACCATGCCAAAAACAAAGAGCAAAGTTGCAGAACTGCACGATGATTAGATTCTGACAAGACGAATTTCAATTGAAGACTAGAATCCCAAAAAAAAAAAAAAAGAGACAAATAAAAGTAGTTGTCTTGCCCAACTATACATAACTATAACACAAGCCCAGATGAAAGATGAACCAAAATCTTAACCAAAGAACTTGGGATCATAGCCATTGCTGGAGGTAGCAAGAATGTAATAAGCCACAATATGGCCAATAGACCCCCATGCAAGAACGTCCACGATGTTGAATCCAACAGGGTCGTTGGACTTGAGCAGACTCACGTACTCCTTGGCTCTAGTATCCCCCGCTTCGAAGTGTGTTTGCCCGTTCTGCCCCGGCACCTGTTTTGCCACGTTTTCTCTCTGGAAGTTGAAGAAGACGAACCTGCCCAGAAACAAGGACAAGCCAGTGCTCAAGCTGATCACCAGAGGGGCGCTAAGCTCGGCTTTTACGCCGCCTGATGATGAGTTGAACCTCTTCTTCATGACTGGGGGGCAGAATGTGGAAGGCTTGCTGTTGAGGAAGATGCCCGCGGTGTCGGTGGGCTTGTTGAGGGGTCGGAGGCCTTGGAATGTTGGGGTTGAGAACAAAGTGGAAGCCATGACTGATTCAAATCCCTAGCCTGCCTCTGGTATCGTTGAGCAAGAGTGGTTTTCCGGATAATAATAGACACCCGATTCAAATGGAAAACGATGAAGCAACTCTAGTATATAGTTGGGAAATTGGGATGATATCTGGGAACAAAGAAACTGATTTGTGAGGAGGGAAATGAGAGGAGAAAGATTTTGTATGGTGACTTGTCTCTCGTTCATTGGGTCTTTCTGGATCAGGATTTTTCGCCTTCCCTACTGCATTACAAACATGTCAAAACGAAATAAGTACCAACTTTTATTACCCAAACAAAATAAAAATACATACCAACTCATGATCATTTTCAGACGTTCGATGCCAAAAATGGAGGATGCGCGTTCGAATCACGTCCGGTTCCACTCCCTAAAACAATATATATATCTATATATATTTTTCCATCGTCTGTGAACGAACTCTAAATTCTAAAGTAGTCTAACAAGTATTTTCGTTACAACAAAATTGTTTTCTCTAATTTCAAATTCCATCCAACTCAATTTTGGGTCTAAACTCCCATAAAACCTATAATTTGATGCTACTGCCCTAAACTCCGAAATTATGAACAGTTTTCCCACTTGGATTGCTATTTTAGGGATTTTAGTAAAAAAAAAAAATTATTATAACGATTTGATGTATATGAATAAAAAATATGATTGAAAAATATATTCACGACCACGAATCTAATACTACAATTTTTTTCCCCTGATAGGTGTCAAACATTTTCTGCTCCATTTTCGTCATTATGAATCTCATACACTGCTAGCGCTCAAAGTATTTTGTACCTGAAAAACCTTTCAATCGTAGATTTCATTGCGCTCCGGCAAACCACAAATCTCGTCCTTCTGTTTCGGATACGCTTTTACCACAAAGTCAAATGACACCGCTAAACATTTTACCAGGAGCAGACGGCCAAATTCTTACCACGATCACTGATGACGGGCACCCACAACAGGATTAAACATAGGATGCAGCCAGTTGGAGACATGATCCACACGATTTAACATAGGAAAAATTCCCACCAATCTGGCCATAAAGATCGTACCATAGACATGATGCTTGCTGCAATGAAGGATTGCTTGCTTTTTCATCATTTCTCAGAGACTGAAGGACGCATATATTTACAAACGGCCCCGACGTCAGCTCACAATCGAAACTCACCAGCTTGAGGCCGGACCAGTGACCATCTGGTTATGTGCAAAAAGCATCACAGGATAGACAATCACAACTACAGGATCTGCAAAGAAACAGCTACGTAGAGCACATCGTTTAGCATGAACCAACTACTCTCCCAAGAACAAATTCAATCGACTCACAACTTGACATGGAAAGGTAAACGAGACGAAAAAAAAGAAACAGGAATTGCAGCAACCAATGGATTAGGTTTCACGTTGAACCTCGTCCGTTCAAACATACATCAATTGCACCACGTAAATAAGACGGATCAAATGTTCCGAGACAGAATAACTTGGCTGAGATAAGCTAACAGTTCCACGGAAAAGAAACATGATAGACCTTCATGACACATTCCAAGCCTGACCCTAGTCCGAGAAAACCCTAGCACTACGTGCTTTCTTCTTCACACATGACACAACTAGGGTTGGTTAGCCTTCTGTACATCCCCTCCAATAGAATTTATGAGGCTGAAATGGTGCGTCACCATCAATAGTCTACTAGCACAACATAACAAATTTACACCTAGACCCACTAATACAGCAAACTAACCTAAAGGTTTACACAGTTGTGCCACATCAAGCGAAACCAAATCCAAGCTGAAGCGCATGATCGAAGAGTGCATAACCAACTCAGATTATTGTATCAAGGTATGAATAATTCCGCCGTCGCCCAAACTCCAGAAGGCTACCGTATGTCCGGTCCCAGACTCCAACAAAAAGAGACTCCGTATCAGGACTGAAAGACATCCCAGATATCTCCCCAAAGAAGTCAATTTCCTGTTCCTTTTCATACCCGCTTTTGACATCAAAAACATGGACAAAATCAGCAGGCTCTGCCATTGCCATGAATCTACCATCAGATGAATAGCGGATGGACCGAATGGCTCCAAGATTGCCCTTCAAAGCACTGACACATTTGGATAGATAACGCATGTCCCAAATACGACAAGTTTTGTCCTGGTTTCCAGTAGCGAAAGTGATGCCATCAGGATGCCATGATGATGCAAATGAGTAATCCAGATGCCCGCATAAATTTGCTACTGCCTGTAATTGTTAAATATTTAGAAATTCTTCAAAATTAGATCCAGGGGTCACAATAACAAAAGGCATGAAAACTGCACTTACCTTTCCACTTCTAGAATCCACCAATATACCTTCTGGATGGTCTCCAACAATTATAAGAAGTTTACCATCAGGGCTCAGGGATGTGTGCTGCAACAGCACACCAAGGAAAAAAAATTAGCCATAGTAGTGGACTGTGATCTAGATCACCATCACGAATTAGGCACCAGAAAACCTACACAAACATAAGCAAGACAGAGCCAAGGGAGAAGATTCCCTTGTTCAACAAAATACCCTCAACATTCCCCCCCCCCCCATCAGCATACAACGACAATTGTGATCCAAATCCAATTGAGAAAATGCCAAACCAAACCCATCCAAAGAAAACAAGCAGCAGCAAAAGGAGTGAGAGAATATGCCAAAACCATGTTCTATCCAACTATAGGCCAAATCTCAGAATTCTGGTAGTCCTGAAATTCACACACACACACACAGAGACTTCACTTACATTCACTGGCCAATCAAAACGAAAATGCTTAGACAGCTGAAACTTTTCCATATCGAAGTCCCTAACTCCACAATCATTATTTGAAGCTGTAAAATGGACTGCACCACTGGAAATCAAAAGGTAATGCTTAGGATTCATCAAAGTAGGAAGCACACAACCCAATTACCATAAGAGGTAACAAACATATACCTCGGGGTAGTATATATGTCAACAGCATTAGTGATGGCATTATCATCATAAGTTGTCCGTGAACAGAAGCTAACTCCAGGCCTGTCCAAGAACTGCATCCAAAACAAGCCAGTACACTATCAATGGCAATGTCAAGCAGCAATTCAACCAAAGGGAGCCGCAAAGCACAGCACAAGAAGCAAGTTGAGGGCTACTGATCACCCACTCAAACCAAGTTTTTGTATATTTTGAACAGTGCCCAAGCTCTCTCACTAGTCCACACCTTTTAGCAAGAAAGATATCACCTATTTGCTAGACAAAGATAATGAAAAGTTGAGACCAACCAGAGAAGCTCTCCACCACAAAATGTTTTGCACCTTACACACCCAACCCATGAATGTCAGAAATAATCCCCTAATCTGATTCCCTACCAGTTGGTTTTTTCCAAGTAGAAGCTAGGCACATCACGAGAAAATGGGAAGCAAAAGTACCTTGCAAATCAGTTCTCCCTGAAAACCTCCAGCAACTAACAGGTTGTCTTTCACAGCTAGTGTACTTACTTGAGTCTGTGTAAACCCTTCCAGCAGGCTTCCAGGATGTTTCTACAGAGGAAAAGGGAGTTATAACTGGATCAAAGGGAACCAAGGCCAAGAATTTACAAAAGCACATATAACAAAGTTCCAAATTAAACATTTACCTCACATGGTGCCACATGTCCTGAAACGTTGAGAACTTCAGACTTGTTGCAGGTCAAGGTAGACCAATGAATGACAGAGAAATGTGACATAAAGTAGACATCATGCTTTGATGTAGCCCATACCAAATTCCTCAACTGTGTAAAGCAACAATGAATTTGCGTATCATTCAACCATCTCAAAGATGATTACTCTAGCCGAGAAAGTAACCAAACTGAATACACGAAAAATAGCAAATTCACAAACATGAGTACAAAACCCACAAGCAAAATCCACCAAGCCACTACTTGTTTTATGGTATCAAAAAAATATCGCACAAGTGAGAGCATTTCTTCATGATTCATCATTTCTTTCAACAGCGGCTTTCAAGTCCACTGCCTCTACATCAATTAAACATACCCCCAACTCAAAAAGATCAACGCTTCCAGTTTCCAAAGGTTCAACTGTGCACAAGTAATCCATTTGGAACTGAACTTTGATGGCAATAAAAGAGATCATTGGATCATTCCAAACAAATTAGCACCCGTCAACCCAATGACATCCCATTACAGAATATTTACAACATGAAGTGATATGCTCCAAAACCAACATATGAAGTGACATGTACGACTCCTTTAACAAAATTTAGAACTGATTCCAAATTAAAAGTTCAAGCATAATATCTTAGAGCAGACATAAGAATGACTGAAAGAGAAAACATCAAAGGTCAAAGAACGAAGAATGAAATTTTGATTTTCAAACGAGCAAATATGTCCACCTGGAAATGGAGAATCGTCGATTTCACGGATCTAGAATTCCGTCTGAACTCGTAAAAGGTAGCGCCTTTGTCGGTGCTTTTGCACTCCTGCAAAACAAAGAGAGAAATATAAATAAAACAACAACACAAGCAAGTAATAACATGTTTGATAATGCCAGAATTAAAGAAGGGGAAAGAGTTCACCCAAAAGAAAATCAAGGATTAAAGAGAACCATTCACCTTTTCTGATCCTTCTCCAGATTGAGGGATGTTTTCATAATTTTTGTACTGTTCTAATCTAGTCTGCCTGTATTTCTCCCTGGTTATGCTGAGCCTTTCCCAAGGAATGCCTTGGATGTCTTTTCCCCTCCTAGCTTGAGCAGCAGAAGTATCTTGCATTCTGTTGTTCTATAAAGAACAACTAAAAAGCTCAGAGAAACAAACATTTAACAATCTACAAAATATGAAATGACATTGAACATTTATTAGGATCAGCTTCAGTAAGTATGAGGAAGATGTAAGCATATGGCAAACCATGTAGTCATATTCATCGACATCAGAGTCAGAGCCACCGATATCTCTACCACGAAACTCATCATCCATGTCATCGTCCACGTCTTCCATTTCATATTCATCAGCCATGTAATCAGCATCATCTCCTTGGTGGTGGGACATGGTCTACTCAAAGAATAGACCGCCTACAATTAAAAAAGAAAAACCAATCTTGTCAAGCAATTAAGTCAGCTGCATTTCAACACTAAAATACAAGTGAAAATGAATTATTAATCATAACTTGTCTAGGGAAAAAAAAGAAGTTGCACAAAAATATAAAACAAAATAACCTTAGTATTCACAATATCAGCAAGACATACCACAGACTTGCCCCTTAAGTGTAAAGACATACATAAGAAAATAGTAGATAAATAAAATTTACTTATGCTAACACTACCTAAGGAAGACACTAATTATCCCAGTCCTGAAGCAAAAGACGAGACCATTAAGAAGCAAAAATTCCTGCTGGATTAGTATGACGGTATGGAAGGTGGACAAATGGATCCAATCCATATTTACAAGGAAAATATGGAACTCAAGGGATAACAACACTTATTTGACTAAAAAGGCAATCATTAACAGTTTAGCCCATCCGATTTCCAGACAATCCAAGCTACTCTACTATCCTTTTCTTGGATGTTATGGAAGCAGCATAAACAACTGCTTAATGCTTGGGAAACCGAAACAGTAGCCTAGATGGCAAACGCAAAATTTACTTGCAACAAGCATTCTATGGCTGTAACCTATAACCATACCCACATTTTATCATACATCCCAAAGCAAATCATTCCATCAGGCTACTTTTAAAATCCACCCAAGTATACAGGGGTAGATTTCCACCAAATCTACTGCATTGTATAACCAACAAACCAAATAAATTTACACAAGTTTCTTACACGGAATTATCAGGAGAATAAGAGCTTATCATTTTCACATGTTTCTGGCAGTATTTAGAACTGGATTTTTTAAACACCTAATTTAATTTACTTTATCTAGCCACAAACTAAGAGCGAAGAATAGACCTAGATAATTTAAAGCCAACGCCCAAAACGCAGTTCCTAATAAATACCTCTGCACAATGTTTATACTGCTACTGCAAATGTAATTCATGCATTGAACCCCCTCCCCCCCCCCCCCCAAAAATTATCATAACTCCAATTTATATTGTATGCCAAATTTGCACAGGATACCGGAACCAGAAAAAAAAATCGCTAATTTAAATACAAGAATTTCAATTATTAATTGTGCAGCAATTTCACGTTCATACCCTTAAAGAAAAACAAAGATCGAGACTTTCAAGCAAATTTCACGCGTCACAATAAAAAATCTCAAACATTTCCTGGCGGAACAACAATTATCTCTAATATATACGACAAAACAAAAATCATATAACACAGTTTAATAAACCTAGAACGTCCACACCTAACACCAAACGATAACCCTAAATAGAACTACTAGCACGAATTAAAAAAAGGTACGAAACAAAAAATTCTAACCTTTGAAATGGAAATCGATGATCAAACTCCCCTGATCTCGATCTCGTAATCGAATAAATCGGAAGAAATCGAAAGCGAAAATTAGCCGCGTTAAAAATAAAAAAATAATAAACCTTTTTATTTCGTAATTATTTAGATCGCGATAGGTCTCGAAGAGAGAGAAAGAGAGTCGGATGGGAAAGAAGAGAGAGTAAACAGTATCTATCTTTATCCACTGGTTCACCCAACGACGACGAAAGCCCGAATGAAAATGACTGCTTTAGCATTAAATTACATGTCGGTCGTAGTATTTGCCACTGTTTTTGGATTCAATTCACACAATTGCCCTAGTAACTGACCCTATTTAAGGTAAATTACTTTTTACCCCTATATTTTGATACTTTACTATATAACTCCCTTTATAGTTTAAAATCTTATGTATAACCCCCTCATGATTTAACTTAAAGTATCACCATTAGTTTTTCCGTTAAAACTAACTGTCAATAATAAAATATCAAAATCAAACTAATAAATTGATAAATCTATTCTTTCACTACCTTTTTGTTTCTTATTTTCTTTTTTCCTTTTCTTTCTCTCTGTTTCTCTCTCTTTTAGGAAGAGAAGAGATGATTTTGAAAACCATATTTTGGCCTAAAAAATCTTAATTTTCTTCAAATACAAAGAGATGGAAGAAAAATAAACAATAAAAAAAGACATAAAAAAAAGATAGAAGAAAAATATAAAACAAATAAATAAGACATAAAAAATGCAAAATTATTTTTTACTACAAATATCAGTATAGGTGCTTAACCCAATCGTTAATGGTATATTTTTCTTATTTATCCTTTTTTTGTTTCAATTTCTTCTTTTCTATGTTTGGAACGAAAAAATGTAATGAAAGTATAAATTTGTCAATTTGTTAGTTTGATTTTGACCTTTTATTATTAGTCATTGGTTTTAACAGAAAAACTAATAGCGACACTTTAATTTAAATCACAGTGGGGTTATATATAGGTTTTTAAAATCATAGAGATGTTACAAAAAACAACCGTCTACAACTTCAAGAATTTAGCTTCATTTCATTCACTTGATGATTTGTGTGGGAATGTAAACTGCAAGTCCAAACTCCAAACATTTGTTGTAAAATTCATATCCTTTGCTTTTCCCTTTTTCTCTAATTAAAAGCTGTATCTTGTAGAATTCACAGCAAAATCTTCGAACGTGGAACTCATATTCATCTTTTCCACATCCATACAAGGATGTACTCTTGTATAGACTGACTTGCTACGCAAACATTAGAATGCATGCATTGACTAATTAAGGACGTCATGTTGTTAGGATAAAACCAGTTTAGAGAGAACAACAGTAAAACCATTAGCTCGAACTCAAAACACAGTTGACTTGATCAAGAAGAATAACTTGTCTTAAAACTGCAACAGACGACAAACAGTGGCACCAAGAAAAGTTTAAATGTTCTAAGACAATGCAGCAAAAGGTTCATATGCACCCATCAAGGTATTGAATTGAACGGACATAATCCGCTTTTTGGTTCTTTTTTTTGTCGAGTAAGCAAGTAAATCTAAATCAAGATTTGACGTATATAGACAGAAGGCAATCTGGTTTTTGGGATTATAAACAAATATTTCTTTGTTTATGGGATTATAAAGTCGTGGATTTCAGGGATGATCAATCATTTTTGAAGTCCCAAAAAAAAAAAAAATACCACCCAGATTGCATATACGAAAAGGTGCAACGATGATAAAGGACCTCTGCCTAGCTTGATAATATATTAAAATTTACTGGTAAGCGCTGTAAGGTTTCAGTTTGGCTTGGGGAACCTAAAACAAATGTTCATGTAGAATTGTTTCAAAATATCGACAATTTTAGCTATGATGATGATGATGATGATGATGATGATGATGATTATGCCATATCCATCCACTCACGCATCCATTGTCAGGAATTTTTTTTCACTACTGTTTCCTCATCAACCCACGGAGTGTATAAAATTAGTAAACACCGTCGGCGTCGTGCAGAGCGTGAGCAGGGAAGTGAGGTGGTCCGACTAAGAGAAGGCGGACGAAGATCCACGTGTCAGAGATTCTTACGATCTTCTTCCCTATCCCCCGTTCATTCATTCCTTCCTTCATTCCGTCCGGTTCCTCCCAAGCCAATAATCCAACCCTCTCTCTCTCTCTCTCTCTATTCCATTAATCCATTTCCTTCCTGATTTCCCCCCCTACTACTACTGTCGTACTGCCCGTCGCTCCCCAGCCGAGTCTCGCCTGCCCCCCACCTCCTTCTCTCAGTCACTGTTCAGTCTCCACTCATCATTCTTCTGCTGTCCCTCCAAAAAAGTCTCCCGTACCACCGCCAATAACCATTCTTTTTTCCTCTCATGCACCCAAAGGTTTGCGCGCCACTCGCGATCGTAGTTCCTCTCAACTCATCATGGTCAACTTGCTCCGAAAAGTCTGGGAATCCGTCTCTCAACGTTCGGCCTCCGCCTCCTCCTCCTCCAGCTCTACCAATCAACCCGATAGATTCGACCAAATGACGTACCTGCTGACCTCCTCAACCGGCGACTTCGACCCGATTCCCCTCGACATATTTATCCAAATCCTCAAATTCCTCGGCCCCAAAGAATCCGCCAAGCTCAGCTCTGTTTGTAGGTTCTGGAAATTCATCGTTGCCGATAATCGCCTCTGGATTTATTTCCTTCAGAATCAACAGGAGCCTTGGGATTCCATTTTCTTCGCTGAAACTCACCTGCGATCCGGTTATCCTCTTCAGTACGCTCCCCTCCTTCTTATTTCCAAGTTTCAATCTTTTTCTGTCTTTTCAATTCTCGCTGATACATCCCACCACTTCAGTATGTTTCCTGCTGTACTACTGATCATACCCTCCTCCTCCTCCTCTCCTTCATCACCCTCTCTCTCGTCCGCACCCCCCCCCCCACCCCAAAAAAAAAAGAACTGGGAATTGCTTTGAAGTTGCATATGCCCGAAAACTGTATAAAACTTCACTCCCAAGATCATCTTTACTGTTGTTGACTGATATCTGTAGCTGCATTTTGAAATGATTATAATTTACCTTTTTTTTTTGGACAATTCAATTTACCATAGTAGTACATTTTCGTTTTCCTGGTAGTACATTTTGTTGTTTGAGATTCCTGATTGTTGCTTGTTGTTTACTTATTATCTAATCCTGAAACTATGAATTTGTTGGGCCCAGTATGTTATTAACTAAGCTAGACTCTGGAAAACTAATGACCCAAAAAAAAAAAAGACGATTATGGGACCTAATATTGGTGTTGGCATCTGATTGCAGAATGTTTCCGACTCAGATGCCTGACTTGTCATTCATGCATATATATGCTCAGCGAGCACAGGTTCCTGGTGCTATAATTATTGATGGTACGCATTGACACCTTAGCGTATTGATTTTCCTGGATTTTGGAACTTGAGCAAATCTTTAATACATTCTTTATATTTGTTAAGGACCAGTTTGTTTCTTGTGGCAATTAAATGATGCATTTCCTTTCATGTATATCTTTGGAAAATTGGCCCCATAGGATTACAAGTTTGAAACTTAATTCCTTATTTCGAAGGTCTAACTTTGCTTAGTTCTGATTGACTTTTACCATGTGTATATGAAGGTGGCTCTGGCTACTGCAAATTTGGATGGAGTAAATATGCTTCTCCTTCTGGGAGGTCTGCTACTTTTCTGGTGAGCTTTGTGCTTTAAGCTTAGTGTTACATTCATTAGCAGAACAGCTTTTGATTTTTGCAAAGCCACACAACCATTTATACACATATTTTGACAGAACTAGAATCTTTGACTCCAATTTTTCTTCTGTCCGGAATTTTTGTCTTGTGCAGGAATTTGGTAATATTGAGTCCCCAATGTATTCTAGACTCAGACATTTCTTTTCTACAATTTATGGCAGGTTAGCATTGCTGGAATTCGTACTTCATATGGAGTACTTTGAAGATTTTTGGCTGTTTCTTTGTTTGAGTCTTTTGGTGTTTTGTATTATTGAGTTATGTAGCACTTGTCAGTATGCTGGGTTTTCTATTGAGAAGGTATGAGTATGTTGGTCCAAAAACTTTTCTTCCTTTGATTATCGAATGTGTTGAGGCATTTGCCACTGAAGAATTAGTATTAAAGTGGCATAACTTGGTTGTTGACGTTACCTGTCCAAACATTCCAAGTAACTTGTTTCAGAATGCATTTTGACTTCGTGCTTCTTTACTTTGTGTTTTTAAATTTAATTGGTGTTAGTTTAAAGATTTTTGAGTATGTGCAGGATGCAGGTGAAAGCAAATACGCAGCCAATTGTTTTGTCTCTTCCTATCTGCCATTCTGATGGTCAGCTTCTGAACATTTGGCTCTATTTCAGAAACCATTTTTTTTTATATATTTAAGAAGGTTTACACTTTATAAAGAATGTCCATACATGAATCAAGATTCAAATTTCTGGAATTCTCCAATGGTGGAATATTTCTTGTATCATGTAACAGTTTACAGTCTTGATCAATTCTATAGGCTTAACATTAGAGATTATTTGTTAAAGATTGTGCTAGAACCTTGTTGTTTACTGTGACCTATTTTATTTCAGATACCGAGTCTGATATAGCAGCTAGAAAGCAGCTTAAAGAAGCTATCTATACTGCATTATTTGACATGAATGTTCCTGCTGTTTGTGCGATCAATCAGGTAGTATAGCTATCCTTTTCTTCTGTTGTCCTGTGCAAAAATGAAAAAGAATTCAATTGCACTATGCATGGTTTACTTTCCAATTGTGTCTGCTCTTAGGAATATCTATCTGTCTCCCTCCCTCTCTTTCTCTCTAGTGCACATACTAACACATGGAAATTAGTGAAATTTAGGAAAGACTGAAGAGTTTTCCATATACTTTTACATGCTATAGTTAACTAACCTTATAAATTGTTGTGAACCTAAATGATGTTCATTGGGCTTTTATATTGATGACATGGATTTTTATGCTAAGTTGCTATGTTCAAGTCAATTAACTGTACTCACGGTTGAGCTATCTTTAACATTCTTTGATCTAGTTAAGGAATTCATAGTACCATGGCTCTATTTTCAATTTGGGCTCATTTGTAACATTCATAATCTGTATTATCTCTGACGGTACGGCTTTTCTGGGGATAGCTTTTTCATAAGTAGAGTATTTTCAAACAGAAAAGGAAGTTTCTGCCACTGGACTAATTTTATAGGCATGAACTAATAGACACATCAAAGAATTGAAGTGTGTGTCATCTCCCTCTTGCCAGACAATTCTAAGTCTTGATTTCATCTGAGATAATTGAATAGCAGTAATTCGTTTTAATTATGCTCTGGTTTATAGTAAATTCAAATGGTTATTTGCATGGGCAGAGTAGTTTATTGAGAATTAGTTATTTCTGTCTTTTTTTATTTCCTGATGGAGTATTCTGAATTAACTCTAGGCAGTTTTAGCATTATTTGCGGCAAGGCGAACCTCAGGAGTTGTTGTCAACATTGGTTTTAACCAAACATCCGTTGTTCCAAGTAAGCTAGTTTCTCAGCACCAGACTTGAGTTTCTAAATGTTCTGCGCTGAATCTTAACTGTATACACCTGACAAAAGAGTTTCTGTAATAAGATGAAAGTACAACTCCATGTCTCAGCTTTCAATGTGCACAAGGAGTTGGTTTTCCCTTATCTTTCTGTCCCTTTGGTTGTTGGACTTATTGTACATCCTCAAGCTGTCTTGTTGAGTGGACAGAAAGAACTCTTCTTTGGTTCTTTGTCCATCCTTTCTGCCCTTCTTATCTTGTGTGGTCATGCTTGTACGTGTGCGTGGAACTTCCCAGGTTTCTTATCACAATAACCTTGTCATCTGTCTTAACAGTTTTGCATGGGAGAGTAATGCACAGAGTGGGTGTTGAAGTAACCGGAATGGGGGCTTTAAAACTTACAGGATTCCTTAGGGAAAAGATGCAGCAGAAGAATCTACATTTTGATTCTCTGTATACTGTGCGTGCATTGAAAGAGGTACGAGCATTGCCCGCTCATGTCTTATTATTCGTTTCACTCTGGAGGTTGATGAAGAGATTGGGGTTGGCTAACCTGGCCTGCCCTTTTTCCTTTTTGGCCTTTTATCACAACAAATAGGTTTGACTTAAAAGTTCTAAAAATGTTATAAACACAAATAACGGGAATAATGGATAAAGGATCAGCTCCTAACTCATAGGTCCCTACCAGAACAGCATTGCTTGCTTTTGTACTAAAATGTGAACTTTCAATAACTCAATCCTTCGGTGGGCTCTCCTACTTACATCTTTCCAGCGAATGACATACCCGAAATCTCACTGAATATTCGAAGTTCTACCTTTTAAGTTTTCATTGGTATTTTGGGAGAACTTAGGGCATAGGTTGGGTTTTCAGTTATCAGTTGGTTGCTGATTCATGATTAAATGACAATATGTTGTCTTATACAAGTTTATCCCTAATTAGACATTTTTGTTGTCAAGACTTTTTCAGCACACCGGTCATTTATCATTTTGAATGTATTTGCAGAACTTATGCTATGTTGCTTTTGATTATGAAGCTGAACTTCGAAAAGACACAGAAGCATCTTTTCAAGTTGCAGCTGAAGGATGGTTTACACTTTCAAAGGAGCGCTTTCAAACAGGAGAAATTCTATTCCAGCCTCGTATTGCAGGAGTGTATGTCTGGTTCTCCTTATTGTTGTTACTTGTGGAAGTTTCTTAAGTAACAAAGTATTATTTCATTATGAGATCTTGCCAGCACAAGGCTGTTGCTTTTCTAATGAGATCCCATTAGAACATCCTGTAATTAATATAGTCTCAGGGATTGCCCTCGTGGATGTCTCTGAAAGTCTTTAGCTTGGGATTAAGTGTGCCTATAGGATGTTAGGTGATCATCAGGCTTTCATTTACCACTGAAAACTTTCTTTCTTCTCTTCGTTAAGTAAAATTAATCATTTGTAAACCAAAAAAGAAGAAAACAAACTGGTCTTATTGGACTTAGGAGAAAAGATATTGACATTGACAATGCCATAATTATTTTCCCCTTCTGTACTACTTTCGTGTGAGAAGCCTCATTCAAGGATGATAAGGAAAATAGGGAAAGTAACATAGTATAATTTGACCTGGTAATTCTGAGAGAAACCCCGTCTCTTGTCCTTCGCTGTCTCTTTTCTGCTTTCTTCTTCTTCTTCTTCAATTTTTTTTCCCCATTTACCCTATGTAGATTACACATTTATGATCTTGTAGGCGTACAATGAGTTTGCACCAGGCTGTGGCACTTTGCTTGGATCATTGCCAGGATTCAGAATTATCTGGAGATGATAACTGGTTCAAAACAGTCGTTCTGTCCGGAGGTTCAGCATGTTTGCCAGGATTAGCAGGTGAAAAGCAATTTTACTGAAGCATTTTGTTTGAACAGGCCTCTAAAGTATAATATGCAGGCAGAATTTAATTGTTGTATTCACTAGACCAAGAGAAAACGAGGGGATGAAAGTCTGAAGGGAAGTATTGGTCTTGTTTAAGTTGTTCCTCCTAACCCACCATTTCCTTTTCAGAAAGATTAGAGAAGGAACTTCTTCAATCTCTTCCTCATTCTACATCAAAAGGACTCAAAGTTATCCCTTCGCCTTATGGTGCAGATTCGGCATGGTATGGAGCAAAGCTCATTGGCAATGTAAGCTACTAGATCATGACATGAATTTAAGTGGATGAACATATTTGCACATTTCCATCAAACATTTTATTTCATACCGTATGCTTTAGATGAATATCCTCAATTTAGCAGAAACAAGGATATGAAAATTTGGTGAGCCAGGAGGGCTTCCCCCCTCACAGTGACTGGATTAATTTCTGTACTGTCATTGAGATATGTAGTTGATATGTCTTTAGATTAGGCAAATTCACACCGCTTCTGATCTAAGTTTTTGCTTTGTTACCATCTACAGTTGAGCACCTTTCCAGGTTCTTGTTGCGTGACAAAGAAACAATATCGCCAGAGGTCGAGGCGCAACCTCAGGTGGTGAATTTCAGACTCCAGCAGCAATTTAGGTTGGAATAAAAGACAAATTACAGTAGTACCACGGCATGTGTGATCAATCATACAGAAGTGGGCTGTCAGAAATGAGCAATTGCGATCATAGATCAGTCCAAGTGTGTCTGATACTAGAGAACTGGGTAGTCTAGATATTTTGCTATGACAAGCATTCTTGGAATATTTTTCATTTTTGTTTCACCAATGTATAAGCTTGCAATGTTGTATTGTACCCCTCTATTTCATACTAAAAACGCACAGTGAACATTCAAAGTAAGAATGATCATTGGAAAATAAAACATAAATTGTGCAATTTTAAGTAATATTGTTGCCGTCTCCGAATAGTTCTCATATCACAATATGTGTGGATCAAATCATTGTTGAAAAAACACGCTTTTGTGAGGGGAAGTTGGAATCCTGCATTTTTTCCCCCATAATACAAATTGCAGGGGACAAGACCATTCATTGTAACATCCTTGAGGTCAATTTACATGGATAAGGATTCCCTATGTTACTGATTTCTCTGAGAAGCTGATCGGCAGCGCTTTACACCATGCTGGATCTTGAGGTCTAAGAGAGAAACTAAAGTTACAGATGCTAAAATCAAACCCGATTTTCAAGTTTAATCAAGAAGGGTACAAATGTAGCTTTTGGCTTTCTCAATTTCCTTACCGTAAAAAGGAGAAATCGATGTTTTGAGGTAATTTGAAGACACGGGAAACACACGATCTTCCTCTAAATCAGCTTGCTGCTTTCTCTAGTTCAGTCCTGTAAAAGCTCTACACATAACCCAATCACGAGACCAAAGCATTCTGCAATCCCGTTTCGATCTCCTGATTTGTTGTTTATTTGTTCGCTGTTTTTAGCCCCCTATCCTGGCTATCAACAAGTTCCATCCAACACCTTGAAGATATCAGCAGACTGAGAATGACAAATGTCCCCTACGACAAACTCGTGAACAATATCATCTACTTCAACAAAGCTTAAGCCATTTGCAATATCCAAGTTTTTGTCCCTCATAAAACCCCACAAGTTACTGGCCATTTCTTTCGCTCCCACTGTAGCAAAGAAGCCTCCAACTTGCTTATACCTGTCCGCGGTTGGCTCCAATTTGACTAGCTCTCTACATACACGTTCCCCTCTATCCTGGTCTTTATAGATTCTACAAGCATTTAGCAATGCACCCCATATAACCGAGTTAGGCTTTTCTGACATACAAGAAATGAGTTCTTCAGCATCTGCTAGCCTCCCGGCACGACCAAGTAGGTCAACCATGCAACCATAGTGTTCCATGGATGGTCTAATCCCATAAAAATGTGTCATTTCATTAAAGTAATGAAAGCCAGACTCGACGCATCCTCCATGAGAGCAAGCAGACAGCATTGCCACAAAGATAACTTCATTCGGGCTAATCCCATTTTCTATCATCTGATTAAATAGTTCAAAACATCTCCTAGCTTCACCATGAGCTGCGAATCCTGAGATGATAACTCCCCATGCAACAACATCTTTCTCAGGCATATTCTTGAATACTTCATAGCTAAGGTCTATGCAGCCACATTTGGCATACATGTCAACCATTGCAGTAGCAAGCCTAACCTGAACATTGACACCATTTTTCGCAATGTATGTGTGTATCCATCTTCCCTGATCCAAAGCTCCTAAATGAGCACAGGCAGATAATGCGCTAACAAGCGTTGCCTCGTTCAACTGAACTCGATTCGCCACCATTTCTTGAAAGGTAGATAGAGCTTCTGCATGCATATTACTCTTGCTATACCCAGTTATCATCGTGCTCCAAGTTGCAGTATCCCTCTTGCTCATTTTATCGAACAGTTCTCTGGCAATGCCAAATTGACCTTGGTTAAGGTGACCAGTGATCATGGCATTCATGACAAGAACACTTCCATTGGAAACTGAAGCAAGAAGTCTTTCTGCAGAGTCCATGTGACCGCAGTTTGAGTACATACTAATTAACGAGCTTAAGACATGGGTGGTTGGTTCCATGCCGGCCTTGATTATCTGGGCATGTACTTGTTTCCCTTCAGAAGTGGCTCTCATTCGGGAACATGATTTGAGCACAAAAGTGTATGTATAGGTATCAGGGTTGAGTCCATTTGACAACAAGTCTTGATACAACCGAAGGGATTGATTATCTAGGAAATGATGACCAAGCGTTAGGCCTCTAATCAAGCTGTTGTAGGCAAATGTATCAGGACAAGAAATTGACTCGAAAACTGACAGGGCATAGGAAAGGTGAGAGGTTGAAACGTAGGATTCAATGAGTCTTCCCGGATTCAGGGGATGATGAATCAGTCCTGAAACTGTCAGTTGGGCATGCAGTTGTTTAACTTCCTGGGAAAAATGGCACATTTGAAGCAAGTATACGGCGGCGTTTGGGACTTTTGCAGACGAGAATTTTGTATTGCTCGGATCAAGTGCCCGTGGGCTTACAGTTACAGCTGCCGCAGCCATATCCAATAATGGTGCATTTGCACCAATCTGACTTTTCAGATAACAGCAGGAGCCTTATCCAAGCAATGCAAGGACTCCCACTCCTTAGTAAGTTGTTTTTGACAGGAAAAGGACAAATAAGAATACTTGTTAAGTGGACATATATTCTAAGACGAGAAAATAAGACTATCGACCTTTATTTAGGCTATATTCATGTCCAGTCTCTCGAGTGTATTCATTGAAACTAAATTTGTTATTGGCTGACAACTGTGGATAACTCGGCCTACCCTAGCTAAATCCACCCCATTCATTCCCCTGATTCAAGGGACAATGAGTAAACCTCATCAGGATCCCATGTGCCCTCTCCAGTATCAATACCCTTCCACTACTACTTCTAAAAGAGGTACGCAATTTAACTCACACATTGAACTCCCGAACTACTTCCGACTTCAACATCAGAATGAGACCGGATGATAAAGCCTCAATAACCTTTGAGCAAATCCCAATTCAACAATGGCACACAAATGCGAGAGAGAAACAGCCTACTTGCCCTCACCATAACTAAAGTTTTTTAACAGGTTCCCCCCATATTTGCTTGTTTAAATTATAAATTTCTCAGGGTGATAAACTAATACTGTAAACTAATGGCAATACATAGATATCAAAATTTTCTTTTTCTGCTGTACAGAATCAAATGCTACTGAAATAGTTCGATAAATTGCAAGATCACTCCTCAAAGAACATCCACAGACCTTCTTGGAACCGATGCTGTGGTTCATGAATGCTAAAGAAAAAGCTTCAAGGGAACTAACAAGAATCAGTTTACAGTAGGACACCCGTTTAATGGAAAACAAGCCAATACAAAAACTGTGTGTTGGGTACACTTCAATAAAGAATATGAACTCTATTTGGCATGGGACAACTATTACCCTGGCAAAATAAACATTTGAACAAAATCAAGTAATACAACATCTGAACGAAAACAGAAAATTAGAAGACCTGCAACAACAACACTATAAAAGTCGTTCCAAGAATCAGTGCTTTGGCTGGTTTGCCTGTCATTTGACTGCCACTGGCATTAGCTGATAGCGACGGTGCTAGTGCAGGGCATTCAAGCCCCTCCTTGCCTTCACGGCACTCACTGGCGAAAAGACCAGGTGGATACTTCCCATTAAGGTTAATGTAGCTGAACATGGTTGTGGCACAGTCATTTGATAAATCATTCAGCTGCTCTGTAAAAGGACAGGCAAAATCCTTTAAAGCCTTACAGCAAAGGTTGGGTGGATATTGAGGACCTTTGCATTGACTAGTGATGATTGTGTAATTCTGAAACTCGAAGTTAACAGGGCAAGCTGCATTACACATGATGCAAGCTGTTAGCATAAAAGCACATGTTTCTTTGAAAAATGATACATTGAGCATCAAATTAAGGACTTTGAAAGTGAAACTTATGCGCAACACATAATATGGCAGGGATATTAGCCCATGCAGCAATCACTAAAACAGCAAGCAGATTGAGAATCTGAAATTCCATGAAAGAACATCTCTTGTATTTAAATCTTACGTAGTTATTATATTATCCCTTTGTGGTTAACTTTAAATCAAAATTCATTCTCCAGCACCTAAAAGGAATCAGCTGAACATTTTCTAAAGATGCATTGAGAGATCTGTCTGCAAGAAAAGCCAAAATCCAAAACTACCAACCAATCAATTAGAAAGTTACCAACGCAAATAGTGAAATACCAGTTCAGCATGCGAGGAACAGCACCTGACTACTGACTTGAAAGCAAGACAATGAATGTCAAAATCCCTTGTTTGTCATGATCATAAATAACAAGAGATTGCATATGATGATTGAAATTTGAACCTAAAACGTCGAAGAATCTGAATTAGCATATTGTTTATTTGTGGTCATCAGCTCAACATAGAAGATAATCCTAATGATATGAAATGATATCAATGTGAAAAATGGTGGAAATGAATCAGCGACTAGTTCTTAAAATTTACTCTGAATCTACTCCCAACAATATGTTGTTTCATTTCTGCCAAAAACTTTTCAATTTAAAATCCAACATTTGAACAAATGGCAAAATTACCAGTAACATCAAACTAATAACACAAGGATAATACTTATTGGAACTCATATTGTACGCCAGGAGCTTTAAAGTAATTGTATTATTTGTAACTTTTAGAAAGGTAAAAACATTTACAGCACGATGGTCTACAAGACCAAGCCTAAGTATTTGCCTTAACAGTTAAAACAATGCCTAGAACTCAACTGCCTCGAGAAGGTTAAGATGAAAGCAACAGCCAGCCTTTATACTAAATCACACGAGATCAATGTCCCTCACTGCAGAATACACCCCTTCTTCCCCAACCAAGTATACAAAATCCTACACAAAAGACCTGCTGGGAGTTTCAAGTCTCAATTTAACACTTGAAAAGTCTTGGCTCGACTAGCTACTTTGAAGGCATCTCGATTTTTTTGATGAACAGATCAGAAGAAGCAACATTTGAACTTTCCCTTCATATATAAGATAAACAAAGCTGAAAAGCAAGTTAATATCTGCTCAAACATCCTTCAACTTTGATAGAACATGAAAGAATGGAAAGGGGAGATCACCTGTCTTTGCCTGGAGGAGGTTTCTCCCTTGTGCAATATGATGCCCAAAAATGCCTTCTATTGCAATAAATAAATAAATCAATCAATCAAACAATGAAGAAAGAAAAAGGAGATAATGCAAAGCAAGAAACTGAAATCAAAGCAGACAAGAATCTCCATGACTAGTCAATATAAACAAAATTTAAGCATAAATTACATGGATTTGCACACACCTGAAAGGAAAGTGGAAGCTGAGTTGCTAGCTGATAGGCTGAGAAAAAACACCAAAATCGCACAAAATTGATAACGGTGAATCCTGACCATTATTGATTGTGCTCAGAGCAAGAATTTGTTGATCTAGGGGGGCCAAATAGCTGCTACTATAAACAAGTAAAGTTCACTGATCACTTTCACCCAAAATCCCGCCTCTAATTCCTCACAGATCTCCTTACTTTCTACTTGTAAGCAAGCGGGATGATATTGTTAGCGAGTACTAATAAACAGTACCCAACAAATCAATTGTCTGCATAAATTTTCCAGGAACAAAAATTTATCTTTAGCGAATCAAACTAAAATATAGACATTGATGCTGCTTGGTTGATATCCGAAGTAAGTTTTTGAGGTTTGGATAGAAAGAAAAGAGATTTATGTTTGTTTAATATTAAATGAAGTTTACTGTTGATGATGAAAAAGGAAATAGGAAATGAGACGGAGATGAGAGAGAGACAACATGGTCTGCGCTTCAGCCAGACCAAACTAAGCCAAAGACAGCTTTCATCTCAAAACCGCGTCTTCTCATTCTCCGGTCCATCTTCTTTCCTTCTCTCTTTCTTTCATTTTCAGGTTTTCTTTTTTTTCTTACCATTAATATTGCTGTTGCTCCCTTTAATTTATTTCTGTTTTGGTAACTGTTCTAGAAAAGTACTTAATTGTGTAATTAATGCTATCATCCTCTTTTTTTTCCTAGTAATTGATTATAAAATGTACTCTAGTGACAATTGTATGTGTCTATTTTTTTTCTTTGTATAATAACATGGTCAATACGTCAACAAAAAAGAATAAACATAGGTAAACATGTTAGGATTTTGATTGGATTCCTTTTTTATCCAAATTTATATTCATTAAATTTAGTTAAATTCAAACCCAAACACAAACTCTTGTGGGTTTGAAGAAGTAAATCCAAACTCGAACTCTCATGGATTTGGTCATTTTATGGGTATTCATATGGATATTCTTTTAAACATAGAGTGAAGAACTAACTAAAGTAAAAAATATTATAAAAATATACAGAGTTCAAAATAACATAAATATCATCTAATTTTTTTTAAATAATAAAATTATTATTTAAGAAATTGAACGCAATATTATGAACTCAAAGAAAGGCCTATTATCAGCTATTTCCATTTATTTTCAAAGTTTCATCTGCATCTACATCAAAATTTTCATTTGTTTACTTTTACTGTTTTCTCATCTTCCTAAAAAGTTTGTACGAATTATAATAATAACTAGGATTAGTTTGAAAAAAAAACATAGAATATTAGATTATTTTATAAATTTATAAATTTACTCATACATATATAATTTATATATGGGTTTGAATAGAAACTGATTTGGATCTAAATTTTAATATGGATCATAAAAAATCAAACCTTATCCAGACCCATAATTCTCTTACAGGTTTAGGTTTGGATAGAATTTGAATTTGAGAAATTAAATTCAAATCCAATACAAGTATATTGGGTTTAGATTGGATTTGAGTAAGATCCAATCTATTAATGTGTCTAAACTTGAGCCAATCCTTTAACAAAACTAGAAAGAAGCGTGTCAATGGAAGATTTTTTTTTTTTCTTTGGAGGGTGTCAAATCCTATCCAAATATATTGAGTTTAAATTGGATTTGAGTAAGATCCGACCTATTAATATATCTAAACACGAGTCAACCTTTAACAGAAGTAGAAAGACGGGTGTGAATGGAAGATTTTTTTTTTTTATTTTTATTTTTTTGGAGGGTGTCAATAGAAGGAGGTTGGACTTACGTTACTAATTACAAAAGTGAAGGTCCTTTTTTATCTTTTGTTTTTTGGTATTTTGGGGTGGGGAGGGAGCGTTAAAGGCAAGGTCAGATATTGCCTTCTGTAAATGATGCATAGAGTAAATCATGTTTATTTTAATTTGGCTATACAGTTATAAGTACCATCGAGTAAATTATGCTTGCTTTAATTTGGCCAAATAGTTCCGTTTATTTGATTTCCATAGATTGATTTGATAGTCTAAGTGGTGAAAGCTTAAATCAGGAACAACAAGAATTGCGACACTCTTCATTTAAGGATGATAATACCGAGGTAGCCAAACGGGTCGACGCTAATTTTACTGTGCTCACCCACACGGATTCATTGCTGACCAATTCCTCCTATTAGTTCATTACAGGGACAGGGCCTCGTCTACTTTATTGTTTGATAATGGCAAATGGCAATTAGTTAGTGAACCTATACGGTACCTTCTATTTTATCTCGCATTCTTTTCAGAGGACATCTGATGCACGACGGCAACTAGCATTGACGTGTGTCACCGTATCATGGACGCCACTCATTCCCTCATTTTATCCCTTTTTTTTTTTGGATCAATTCACAAAATTTATTATACTTCTACACTTATTTTTACTCTAACTGATTCTAAAAAATCCAATAAGACGAAACCACGTCAGATCAAATAAATACATCACACACGCGTATAAATTTGAAAAATTCATATATTAATAAAAAAATAATAAATTTGAATCCTATACCTCCCATAGCACGACGGATTGTTGGTGACCAAGAGTTCAAGGAGCCGTTGGTTTATATGCTCTATTGTAATCGCCTCCAGAGAAAGTAGTACTTGTATCACGTTGGACTTCGGCCGTTGTAACTCGTTTAGTGGGCCACAGAAAGGAGATACAAGGAAAGTGGGCAGCAAATTTGGTGAAGACTCGGACTAGACAACAGCCACTCATGCTTTCATGATTTGTGCTGTAAGCCCGTCCCACCTCGGAAATGTTTTAATTAGGTTACTTCCTCAAGCTGAATCCCACGAGACACGGAGAAGGGTTTACCTCAATATAGTCGTCTGTCGCCCACTAATAAAGGGACCCAGTAACAAAGTCAAGGCACGAAGTAAAGCTCATATTTCAGAAATTGGAAAGTAGCTCTTCTAGCAAAGGACACATTTTGTAACACGGCCCACCACCATCCATCGACGACAGCAGCAATGAGCTTTTTCAGGGGGAACTGGCAGCAAGAGAAAGTGTCCGGGGATATTCCACAGGCGTAACATAAAAATAAAAGCGTCCCTGTCGAAACATATAACTACATGAATTTTCCTTTTCTAAACATGAATTTTTGTGTTGGTTTTACTCGCCTACACAAAGCCACCAGCATGGCGGACGATTTTCCACTGAGTGCTTTAAATCTACTAACAATAACAGGTAGGCCTTAGAAGCAAACCCAGGAGACCAAGAGCTCATCAAACTCGTGCTATCAGACTGCAATGGAGAAGCAACTAATGTCACTTTCAGCCACCTTGCTTCTGTTATCTAAAAGTCTTTACCTCATTACATCTCAGGAATTTACATGACGACTCCTATACTACTTTTGTTTCAGCAAGAGACAAGCCCAAGCTAACCCCCATGTAGAACTTCTTGCACAGTGAAATGTGTGTGGTGAACATCTAGACCTTCAAGCACTGCGAGAGAACTTGAGGCAAAGGAGCAAAAAGAAGGGGAATATCAGACAAGTCAGTCACTTGCACTTCATTCAACTGTTGCTGTGTCTATTAACTCTACCATGTCAACCTTTGCACATTTCAACAGAAAAATTTTCGTTGCTGCAAGAAACAAAATGGAACAAAGAAAAGCATTACTGTTACACGTCCATAATGATGATTAATGTAAAAAACCAACAGAACCAGAAACTGGAAAAAACAAAAATTCAAAAAAGCGGCAGCTTGTAACTAGATCTAATTCATCTTTAGAATATCATCCTAAGTGGTAACTAGCTTGTAACCATTGTCACTTTCTATTTCCCGCTTCATCAAAAAAGACGCCCCCAAAATAAAACTAAAACATTGAAAGACTATTTGCTTCATGACCCATTCTGAAGCAAAGGGAAAGGATACTATCCTTGACTTTCAATGTCAAAATAATTGGATGGGAATCGTTAACAGCTTTTATTATGATAAAGATTCTTGAATGAAATACTAAAAAAAAAATATTTATTGTTACAGCTTACTCGGAATTTGGACTCCCTTATACTCTCCAATAACTCAGTGATCTCAAGTTGCTTCACCACAGTAGCATGTAGTACCTGTAAAATGCACACTGATCAATCAGGTGTCCTTATACTTGCACATTCAAATTTCGGAACAGCCATAACAATGCTTACCCTCTTTGTTTTCTCAAGGTCCATCTCGACACACTTTATCCTGTCCATAGACTGCTGAAGCATTCGCTCCTTCTCCATTGGAATTTCATGACGCTTGTTATTCAATTCTTCCAATAATTTTTCTAGTCTCTGAAGACGCTGTACACATGGAAGGACCTGATATCCTTCACCTATAGCTCGAGCACTTGCAGATGAATGGTTCTCTGGTTGTTCTTCCAGTGCATTAGATGGATAGATGTTAGTCTGCCTCCTCGAATGGTCAAAAGGTACATTGCGGATAGCCTCAAAAAGTTTGAATATGATTTGTATGATTGTCCTTGACATAAACCGCAGACTTCTCTTCACAACCTTTTCCTGAATGGTTTCGAACCAATGGATTACCAGAGTACCTGGGATGCCAAGACACAAAAAATGAAATGAGGAGACAATTAACATTTTTGCATGAATTCCAATTCAGAGGGAAAAGGAAGAGAAATGATATAGCAAGATTTTCATTTCATGGTTATTTATTGGCTTTCAGTTACAGACAATGAAGCGCAATCCAGTCGGAGCAACTATGTCTTGTCAACTTTTAGTACTAAAATTATTCACAATCCTAAGTTCCTGGATTTTGCAATGTCTTTAACTGTCGATAACTTTTATACTTAGCATAGTTGATAACTTGAGGCAATGCAAAAGTTCACCAGAAATTTCAGCTTTTAGACAGAAGCCTTGGTGATATTGATGTAACATTCTTTTATTATGAGCTCTTCTGAGTTATAACAAGTGCAAGCAGTCTGTCTATCAGAGTAGCCACTGAAAGTCAAAAAGTAAGTGTGCAACCTTCTAAAATAGCTCTTCTTCCTGCATTGTAGATTGCAGGAGACTGATATTGAGAATTGTCTATTTCTTGCTCATTGCCACCATGTGTATCAACTTCACTGAAAAGATCATCACAACTATAGTAGACGGGCGATTCAGATGTCCTGGCCTGTGAAAGTCTCCAATAGATAAGTCACAGAGATTGATAAACAAATCTAGGCATGTCCATGCACAAAAAAGAGTCAATCACGGAGGGAAGAGGAGGATGCATTGGAGTTATGTTTTTGTGTCTTGTCAGTCTAGTAAAAACTTGAAAACATAGCATTAACATCTTTGATAACCAGTAATTTACTGAAACAAAATAATCACCTCTTCATGAAGCGGAGCCAATCGCGGAAATGTGAAGCTACTTTTTCTAGTTGGAGAACAAGAATCATCTACATCCAATCCTGATTCAACTACTGATGTATAACTACTTCTTCCCTGTTTACATAATGACATCACATCATGCAGCAAGAAAAGTAATTATTAGAGCACCATGTGAGACATTTTCAAATCTGAATTACCTTCAAAGGGAACGTCTGTGTATACAAGTCAACTTTCTGGTCGTCACCGGATACTCTAGTAATCTGCCTCACAAACTTTGTTTCCACATTATATACAAGCTGCAATTTTGAATCAATAAATGTGATGTAGCACAAACTCCCAAAAAATAAAACATAATCAGGTTTTGCTTTAAAGCATCATATGAAACATAAATCAAAGTACTTGCACAACATAGTCAAATAAATACAGGGTACACTGGGTAAGCATGTACCTACCTTCATTATATCAGGATCATTCCAAGGACCCATATTAGGTCGGAGGCATCCTCCTTCAACTGGACAACAGCATGAGCCACCCAAAAAATCAGGCAATTGACTGGAAAAACATAAAAAAAAAAAGTCAGGATGCTATAATTGAAATTCTCGCAAACAGGACGATATAAAGATAGAAGTAAACCTTGAGTCAATGGCTTCAAGTAGTTTTCCCAAAGACTTAGGCTCCAGAACCTGCAAATTTGGACAATGTGATTTTATCAAATCTGAGCCATAGTACGGTAGAGAGAGAGAGAGAGAGAAGAACATAGCCTTGCCTGAATTTTTGCAATAGTTTTAGCATCAAGAAACTTCTGTGCAGCAGGCCAGAGCACCTTCTTAAAACCAGGGCCAGCATTAACAATGAACATCCGATGGAGTGTCTGCAACAATTACAGGGAAAAACCAAAGCCACATTCACCAATGATTGTATCTGACAGAGTAATTATTTATTTCCATAAACTGAATTTGACAGGAACTAGTTAATACCTCAGGATAGTAATTGTTGTCAATTTTTGTCATGGATGCCAAAAGATTAGCAGCTGTCCTTGAAAAATTTTTAGCTCCCTGTGTTCAAAAGTTCCCTGCTGTTAATTACAACAGTATCTGATGCAACTGTAAAAAATGGTCTTTAAAAGGAACTGGAAACATGTACAAGTTAGTCAACAATTTGTAAATTTCTGTCAAAAGCACAGTACACTGATACCCTGTTAAAATATTAGTTGCTTCAATGCTGAAAAGCTTTTTCAGCGCATATACCACAAACAAGTTAGCACCAATCAAAGGAAAAATGTTATTGTCCACTAAGGTATTTCTGAAGACACAAATCACGAACTACTGCCCCCATGGCAACCAATTTTTCAAAATGACAAACGTACCAGGCCTTGGACATCTAGAATTGTGGTGGTTGAACAGATCCGCCTCTTTGCTGCAATGGAACAGGCAGGAAACTTCTCGTATATGGCCTTCTCAAATTCCTGGACATGATATTTCAAGTAGCGATCAATTGTGGTGATGCGCATTAGTTTAGCAGGGTGTGCTTGTCCAAGCCTTTCAATGTAAACTGGCCTCCCTTCCCTGTCAACTCCATGATATCCTTGAGGGTAATACTGTAGAACTTCTTCTAGCTCTTCAAATTCAAAGTCCTAGGTATTCATAACAACAGTCATTAAGATATAGATAGCAAAAAAATTACTATTGATAAAGCACAAGTCCCAGTTTAGAAATTATCAAGAGGTACACCTACTTAGATGCAAAAGACTGAGATGCCGAAAGATTACAAGACAAAAATGTCAAACTCACCAATAGTTATTAAGATAT
The DNA here is from genome assembly GCF_003713205.1 of Coffea eugenioides. Lineage (NCBI taxonomy): Eukaryota > Viridiplantae > Streptophyta > Magnoliopsida > Gentianales > Rubiaceae > Coffea > Coffea eugenioides. The sequence goes on along the minus strand of NC_040039.1, from coordinate 51,485,125 downwards.
AGATGGCACAAAAATTGCTATTGAGAAAGCACAATTCCCAGTTTAGAAATTATCAAGAGGTACACCTACCCAGATGCAAATGACCAAGATGCCAAACGAATACAACATAAAAGTGTCAAACTCACCCAGCTGGCAGCAGTACAAAAATTGGTTGGGAAATAGAAAAACTAGTATCAAGGCAAAAATGCACTCTTCTTTGCGACTATGGCCAGGAAAATCAAATTTCTAAAGTTGGCATACTTTTATGGAACCAACGAAGGTATGAACCTATTACCTCCAAAATGGTGTCTGTTCCATACTCTTTCCTCCATTTGAGCATTTCCTCCCACATCTGGATGGTCTTTTCAGTGTTAAAGTCTCTCGCTTTCAAGAATCTACAGAAAAATCCCAACAACTTCAGATTTACCCATCTTTCATTTCATGATTAGGAAAAAGCGAATTAAACTCCACATCATATCCCTTAATCTGCGTCACCAACCCACCCCCAAGAGAATTTTAACTCTATCCACTTGTAAAGCTCAATGAAAATGTTGTTTATCATACTTTGTTGGTGGAAAAAAATATATAACAGGGAAAAAAGCTGTTTATCCATATGGAGAGATTGCCAACGAAATAAATGGATTTCTCTGCATGATGTCACTTGTTATGTTTGACTCTAGCCAACTCACCTCAACAATGTATAGTAGTCATCATGCTGTGCTGGCAACATATCTCTGTCAAGGAGCTTTTGACGCAATTCACAGACAGCAGCCTCTTCTTTTGCATCTCGAACATCCTCAATGGAAACTGAGGGAACCCTGCAATCAACCTTCCTTTTTCCTCTCTTCTTGAGAGAATGAGTAAACTTGTTTGAGGCATTTATTGCCTTCTTCTTTAAAGTTCCTATCTTAAATCGTCTTCTTTCATCTTCAGAGTTTTCAAAATCTGATCTCCTTTCTCGTGTTTCATCGTAAGTCTCCATTCCTTCTAGGCCTAGCACATCATTTTGATCAGAAGCAGACTTAAAAAAAGAGTTCAAACACGAATCTTCAGAGGGACTGTTCATTAAGTATTTAAACTAAAATAGTACCTGACATTTTTGCCGGGGGCAGAAGGCAGAAACGAGAAGGAAACGAGATTAAAGCCTAAGGGATCGGAGCACCAACAGCATTTCTCTAGCAAAAATGGAAAAGCTCGCGTCTTTCTATCAAAGTAAAAAATTAAAATGGGTTAGATTCTACTCTGCAATCATCAAATTATCGAACTGCAACAGCATAGGAACTCCGGAAATGAAAAGAAGCCGCCTGCATATAATAATGTTTGGCTTTTGTAACAGAGATTGAATTTTAAAAAAAAAAAAATTTTGGAATCTGATCAAATACTTCCTTTAAGACTGGCAGTGTTGTTTGACCGACATTTGACATAATTTGTGCGCATTCCTATGAAGCAAAACCCCCCTCCAAATCTGACACATTCCTTGTATATTTTTGTATCAACTAAAGGAAAGGAAAAAGTCATGGTAAAAAAGGACGAAATTCACGTCCATCTTTCTTCTACATTAATCCAAACAACCTCAGCCTACAGACAATTCAAACAGCAGCACAACGCCTCTCATATTGTAAAGATTATGCAACTGATGGAAATAAAACAGATCTGAAATCCTTGCGAGAGTTCAAGGACTGCATTGTTAAAGAATGATCAATGGCTCAGAGATGCAAATTTGAACTAATAGTTTTAAAAGCCTATCATCCCAAAATGACTAGTAACAATCTTACTCCAGCAATCCAATTGAGCTGAAAAGAGAATGCAATGAAAGAATAGATCAAGGCGGCCATTTAACCTCCGCAAAATCCAGCTCAAGATCGTTAGAGAAAAAGGACAAAAGGCTTTAAACTCTATCAAAAATCTAAACTTGGACACGATAGCTCTTTACATCGACTCAATTACAACCCTAAACCAATCAGAAAAATTCGAACATTTCAACAATGCCAGAAAAGCATCCCTCAGATCTCACCTCAAAATTCAGAATCCATATCCAAAGCCACAATTTGTAGAAGAACAAATAAAACTTCCCAATAATCGTACATCATTATAAATTAAAAAATATATTTTGTATGAGAATATATATTGATAATTGCATCCCGCATTAATTAACGAAAACTTTTTCCAGGGGAACCAAACGAAAAAAAAAAAAAAGAGTCACGGAAGAGAGGAGGTTACCGAGGACCCTATAAACAGCGAGCTGGATCGCAATCCGAAAATCACAATAATAGGTTTCGGTGTCCAAGAATACAATTCTGAGGGGGGAAAGAGTAGAGAAATATTGACAGATTTTTTTTGTGGGAGAAGATTCTTCTGTCAAAAATCTACAGATACGTATGTGTAAAAAGCGCGGTGGCTTGCATCTATAGCTTCTTTTGCATATAGATATTAGATAAAACTATATATAAATGTGCGCCTATATATATATGTATATATACATACAAATATATAGTGCATATATATATGAATGTATGGATAGGTGCTATGTAAAATTTTCAAGGTTAGGGGGGTGCTGTCTCTCTCCTCTTTGCTTCTGTGAAACGCACAAACCAGACTAATGTTGTTGTTAATAATAACTTGTTAATATAAGAAGAAAGAATGAAGCTTCCAGCAGCGCCTCTCTCTCTCTCTCTCACACACACACGCGCACACACGCACTCTTCTTGGTTCTTCCTTTGCTTATTTGTCACAACGTGACGATTCTATTTTACATTTCTTCTTTTACCATCCACTTTCGTGTCGCCTCTTTTTCTCCTCTTTTCACCTTCCTACTACTGTTCTTTCTTACGAATTGATAAATGCTTCTAGTTCTATATTTTTTTTTTTACCTGTAATGACGCCAGGAGGAGGGATGCTCCCGGTGTTTTTATGGTAACAATTATTTATTACTGGTAATTTTTTCAAGTGGTGTTACTGTTACAGCACAAAATTGTCATTCAGAGTGAGTTTTACAGCACAAAAGATTACAGCTCTGACAAAATTTTTCTTGATTATCTCTAAACAGTTATTCTCGGGTGAGTTTTACATCAAATGGTCCGCAGAATAAAATCGTCTGCTGTAATCTTCTTGTTTCAAAATTAGACGTCTGTGTGGGTTAGGAAAAATCAATTAAATTTAAATCTAAAGCACTCACTTAGGGTTTGGAAGAAATAGTTTTGAAATCCTAATTCCTCACTTAGGGTTGGATCGTTTTTACCTCACATGTATTAGCGTAGGTTAAAAAGTGTTGAGTGGGATTGAAGAACAAGTCATTAACAAAGCAATAGATGCTTGCTTTAGTTAAAAAGTAGACGCCTCCATTACAATCTGATCAGATTCCGACTCTTTTTTTTTTTTTTTTTTTGGTTTCGTGACAAAGGGACAAAAGAGGGGTAGCGACCGGCTAGGCTTGTGACTTGTGAGCAGTGTTCGTCTCTTCTTTTTTTTTTTATGGGAAAAAAAAACTTTGCTTTGGATTTGAGAGATTTCTTTTTTTAAAAAGAAAAAAGACAAAATGGGGGAAACAGTTGTTTTCTGTTGAGCTAGTCCACAGTTTACCGTGACCGTGAGGAGAGAGAGAGAGAGGGAAACGAGAATCTGTATATTGTTGCATGTTATGTGTTACCACGCCACGTTGCCTGTATTTTGACTGATGAGAGAGGAGAAGGAGTCGTCTGGGTACTTTTACAGTTGGTATAGGATAGGGGTAGGGTGGTTAAAAACGGCGTGGACTAGGTTAACGATAATCTTGTTTCCTAAATAATAATAATAATAATTTAATTGATATTCCTTGGAAGACGCAAACAACTTTGCTTTATTTATTAACTAGTTTTGTACCCATTCGTTGAATGGAAATTGTCTAAAAATAATAAATTATTTAGTGTATTTCATAAAATACAAACTTATTGTATAATCTATTATAACCTTTCTTAAATACATTGTTATTAAAAAAATAGTCTTATAATGTAAATTTAAACATCTAATTCAGTGATTAATAATTCGAAATGCAAAAAAAAAAAAAATCGACAATATGGTGACATTCAAAAACTTGAAAATAGGGAAGATCAAATCTTGGCTGATCTTCTGTAAACAAAAGAATGGCCAACCCGTTACCAAAACATCAATTTTGGTACTTAATATAAATGGCTTAAAGGTTAATGTGAAAAGAAAAAAAGTCAAATGAAGTATTAATAAAAGATAATAATTCATAATCAATCAAGTCACAGGAACATAGCAATCTTCTAAATCTGTTCATGGCTAATAGAAACCAAAACGAAAACATAAGATATATTTTGCTATTAAGTCAAAACCATAAAAAATCTAAATAGTCTGATGTATATTGCATGACGTGAACTGCTGTATGACAATGAACTTGATGCTTTGCCATTTATGTAATCAATGACACCTTCTTGTTCTTTAGAAGCTTTCTATTAAAGTCTAAAAAAAAAACATTGACTGCACAAAATTTTTTTAACCCCAGAAACCCATAAAATAAAAAAAAATTAATACGTTGTTGAAGACAATTAATAAATTGTCAAAGGCAATTAAAAAATCGTGTGAAAACACATAGTTTAAAAGACCACTTCTAAATCACTAACCAAAAAAGCAATATGTGTTCTACTTAAATTGAAGAGTGAATCCATAAATTGAAATAACAAATTACTTACAAAAACCTTGCTAGAAATAAAAATTAAACTGTAACTTTTGAAGAGTTAGAAAATTCAAATTCAATGACCTAGTTATGAAAAAGGTGTAGGAAATTACAGACCACATACAGAGAGTATAAACAAAGTCTAAATGCGGTCCTTGCATTGAAGGGAATAAAAACGAAGTTCCAAATGCGGTCCTTGCATTGAAGGGAATAAAAACGAAGTTCCAAATCCGGTCCTTACATTGAAAAAAAAAAATTCCAAAAACATTGTGGAAAAGTGTAAACAACTGCACTGCTTGATAAAATGATAAGTAATAGATTGATAACCATATATATGAGTAAAAATGTAGAGTATCTTCGATAGCGATAATCTGATAAAGATAATCTAATATTTGAATTGATATTTCTAACTTTTGAGTTGAAGATGCGAGAGAGTTAAAAACATAATTCAAAATTATTTATACTAATCCCCTGAAAATTTAGGCTTGACGATTAGGGTTAAGAGAAAAAAAGCTGAGAGAATGGAAGAGATAATTATGGAAGGATTATCTAGAATTGTAAAGTCAAGAGAAAAGAGAGAGATAGAATAGCGTAGGTTATTAGGGGGTTAACTCATACAGCGCGTTGCACCTATTTGCTATGTCGATAAGCCACATAGAAAAGAGATAAACTAAAAGGATAAGGATGAAAATAAGACTTTACTATATATATATATATTTATATATATGATTTATTAAGAATCCTGTTAGGAAACTACTTGTCGTCTCGTTAAGCCACGTAGGAAAGAGAAAACATGAAAGGATAAGAATGAGAATACGACTTTATATATATATATATGATTTTTTTGTTTTGATAAACGTGTGACTTTAGTTTCGGTTGCTGCGGAGATTTTTATTTTTGTAACTCCATTTATATTAAGCTGCAGTTTGGAATTGCGGGAAAAATTTTGTCTAAAAAACGAAGCAACTGAGAAGAGTTGGCAGGGTAACGGTCTTTTCTCTTACTCGTGCATTTATTAAACCAGGTCCGTTTGACAAGTAAGTTTTTTTGGTATTTGTTGGAACAATCAATTTAGGTAACTATTTTTCTAAAATATCCTCACATTAATTAGAGTACAACTTTATGGGAACTTGAATTGATGGGAAAAAAGAATCAACTCTCGTTAAATAAGGTAGGTTTATAGTAACAACAACTTACATTGAATAAGGGTATTTTAGAAAAATTAAAAGACAACTACATTCTTCAATTGGAAAGTGGACAACAATTTGGAACAGACGAAAAAGGAAAACATGACTATCAAAGTGGAACGGAAGGAGTATGATTTAGGTTCGTCTGTAGTATATTAAGCTGCGGAGATAAAAGTGTAGGTTGGTTAGTAGTATGATTTAGGCATACTGACGAACAACTGATTAACACTGTTAGAAAAAAGAGTAAATCTTACATATACTATTACGATTATGTATCCAATAATAAAAATATATATACTATCAACGTATAAAAGATTAATTCTTAAAAAAATTACATAGAGAAAGGGATTGCTAGCTAGGACATAAGTTTCAGAGTATCAATATCCTGGAATTTTCTAGCATGACAAAATGTAAAAATAAATTCCCTTGTGTTTTAAAGTTCGAAATATTCTTATTCTCATGTGGGAACAAAAGGAAACATTCATGGAAAACTCAGTTAATGATCTCATTGTGTAAACGAATTTAATGGATATTAAGACACATAATGTCCATTAATTTATATGCTTACATTTTAAGTGAAGATTGACGACAAAAATGCTGCTATCTATTTTTGTTTGGAGGCTCCAAACTTTAAGTAGAGGCTTGATAGTCAAACCGAGAGTTTTATTTATGATCACTTAGCTAATACCTTTACTATATATATATACATTAGAGTTTTGAGGACAATTCCATTTTTGAGTACTAAAACAATTCATTACTCTATATTCTTCTAGCAGAAAGAAAAGAAGAATTCTAAAAACTCTCCTTTAGCCACCGGAGGTTAAACTAAATTTGAGCTTATTCACAAGAAAGAATGAATGGATCCTCTTGTGGTCGCTTTCACACAATCTGATAATTACTTCGTGTCACCCCCTGTATGAAACTTTCAGTCAACACACAATTCCAGATTTTGTCCTACATTTATGTCTTGGGGTAACGCCTGAAGCATCACTAAGTTCCTAAGGGCAGGAGAAGAAGCAAAAAATACTCAGGTTAATTGCTATTTGTACCCTTAAACTATCACTGATTTCTCATTCGTGCCATAAACTATTAATTGTAGCAATTTTATGCGCTCTAAACTATCATTTTATAGGACAGTACTCAAACTCGTTAAGAATAGAAAGTTTCAATGGTAGTTTTTGAACAAAAATATTCTCGTACCCTTAAATATAAAGTAAACGAGTATTTCAATAAACAGGTGTAAATTGGGATGCAAAAAAACTTTTCATTAATAGATACTCACAAAAATTCATTGGTTTTTTAGCTGATACGCACAATGTGCCACAGATTTTTTTTTAAAAAAATATATATATATATACAAGGTACTAATTACTGTGCTACGATGGATAGCTTAAGGGGCCAAGTGCAAACTGGTGATAATATAAAAGCGTGCATTACAATTAACCCTAAATAGTTGAGAAGAAAAGGAATTAACGTGGGCAGAGTGAGCCAGTACCATTTTATTATTCTTATTATTTTTAAAAAAAAAGTAATATTTTACTCCAGTTCAATATGGTGTCGTCAGTTAGATATTATTGATATCTGCAAGGTTTGAAGGGAAAATGTGGCTAATGTTGATTAAACTAAAGTTGTCTGCAGACTGCAGGCATATAATAATATATGAAGGTTTGAACATTGAACATTTGGTTTACGTAGCTTGCTAGATTGGTGTCAAGCCGAATGCGTAAAAGTGTCCATGAATGCTGCCGACTGCCGCAGCCGCTCAGATCACCGCCTGTTCAGTCTTTTCATTTTCTTTTTTCTCACGGCAGTTTCTTGGATACATATGATGGTTTCTCCCGTAGTTCAAATCAAACATGATGGATGATCATGACACAACACAAATGCTCAGATAGCGGCACAAGTCACCAAACCAAACCGATTTAGAACAAAAAAAAAGGGGGGCTGAGCTTTGATTCCCGCATTCATAATCAATCAAAGGAAGATTCGATACAAGTCTTTTTACGCATGCAACAGGCGTTCAGAACAACGCTTTCTTCTGTATAGATAGATTAAAGTTACCAGCAAAGATTTTCGTGTATATATAACAATTGGAAAGGAGCACTGTAGATCAAGACAAGAATCCCATTTCTGCATTCAAGAGCCTTTTTTTCGTTTGAGACATTTCCATGTGCCGATCTACGTTACGTTGTTGATTGTTGAGCCCATATCATATAAAATTCTGCACGAATATGTGTTTGTGCAGCTTGAAAACACTACTCTGTTCTATTCGCGCGAGTCCTGAAGAAATAGACTTGCACGTTGCAACAAGAAGGTATATATATGCGATAGTAGGTAGCACTAGTATATGAATGTCCCCGTTCCACGAGTACAACACGGATTTTTATTTTTATTTTTATTTTCCCCAAGTACAACATACGTAGATTTAAATAAATAAATAAATTACTGCTTATATAATAAATCTTGCAGGAGAAACGTCCTAAGAAAGATATGCAAGAAATCGATGATGGACGTAAAAAGTTGAAATCCAACTACACCTTCTTGTACCAGTGGGTCCGCAGATTCTATAGCAAGGAAAGGACCCCCTGTTTTGTTTGTGCTCTTAACTCTTACCTACCCTCTCATTCATCGCTCAAATCATTGGTATAATCCAACCACGCATGGACGGTTAATACTTAATACTAACATCAGGGCAGCATCAATGCTTTTATTTTAATTCCATCATCAGGAGAATTAATTGCCTTATGGCTGAAATCTGCTTCTTGCCTCCACTGCAGAATTTTACCCTTTTTTTTTTTTGGGTGAAGTAAAGATATAGCCTACCATTTTAAATAAACAATCACCATGATCATGCAAACAAAAAACCCAACTGCTAAATTTTAGTTCAGACCAGAAAATTCCCAGGGAATAATGGACAAGAGCACGAAATATTCATCACCAAAATTTGCAGCTTCCAAGAAAAATCTGGAGGAGATACTACTACTGGATGGATGTCTGACGACAATGGATTCTTTTGGGGGGGGGGGGGCTTGACAATCCCATTTTATTGTTTGACCCTTTTTTACTCACTGATGTTGTGCGGCAAAAGGGTTTTTATAACATGGGAATATTGGGGGGGCGGGGGGGGGTGGTAGGAATGGGAATTAAAAGGGACGATACGGTGAAGGGGACTCAACGGAAAAAGGCGTCGGTAGAGAAGTCAGCATCAGAGTTGACAGAGAGACAAGGACACAACAGTAGGGTCGCAGTCTATTGCCGCTGTCAATTTCTCAATTCTGCACTGTGCTCTGCTCTTCTGGTTTGGTTTTTTTTTTTACCATTATTCACTGACCCATCAATCCACTCTATATATCTACGATTTACCATTACATTACACGAGTGCTCAGCATTTCCCGCCCCTCCTTCGTTGGGATGTGTCAAAACTTAAAAAGGTGCTGCTACAGTCCTACTGCCCTCACCACTCGCTCCATTCCAGCATATTCCGTATCCTCCCTGTTGCTGCTCTGCTACTACCGGTACCTCCTGCACCTTAACGGGTGTCGGATTATAGGACTCGGCAGGTCCTTAGCCATGTGTAGTCCTAATGGTGATTAGAGTTTATTCTGGTAGCATCACGGACACATTTACACACACTAGTACTGTGTGTGTGTGTGTATAGGTAATTATATATATATATATATATATATTTAAAAGTGTCTCAATCTTTTTATTTGTTTCGAGAGTTGTAGTATCAATTTATCTGTATCAAGAGTAAACGAGTTTTGATTGAGGTACAAAAGGTTGATTCGAAATTTTGATTAAGAATTGATTGTTTGATAGGAAAATTTTGGAGCTCATATTTTATAAAAGTTCACCTCCAATTGAAGTTTTGAAAAAGAAAAATATTTTTTTTTTTGCACGGACAAAGTGGTCCAAATTTGCTGAAAATAGAGTACTCACTGGAAGAGAAAAAAGAGTGGTAATAAATGGAGGAAAACTTTCTAGCTAAGGGGCAGGAAAGGTGGGTTTCTTAAATGAAGAAGGGACAGGACGAAAAACAGAGATCTTTGTGCTGTGGGGCATATGTAAATCTTGTTTAGCTGAATCTCAAAGGTCGCATTCAATGGAATTTCCAGGTAGTAATTTGTTAATAGTTACACAATTATTGGGACATTAAATGCTGCATCAGGCATCAGCCAGCACAGGCATTTCGGGTTTTACGCGGAGGGGACAGTGAAAATGGATGGATGAAACCCCGAGGGGACGGTAAAAATTGGAGAGTGAGAGGTGATGTGCTCGAGGAAATACCCCCTACTACTACACCCTACGCTCTAGAGCCTCGACTGACTACACATCTTTTTTTGTTTGTCATTTCAATTCACGGAGGCCTGAGAAGACGAGATACACCTCTAGTTTAGTTTTTAACCTCTCTTAATATGCATTTGGCTAAATGAAGTGGTTTATAAACTCAACCACTGTCAGATCAGATGTTGGACTAGAGAAGTTTTAAGTCGAAAATTCTAATGAGCCAAGACCAAACTACACCACCGTATCACTGAATAAATTTTGGACGGCATAATTCTGATTTTTATCCCCAGAATGTACGCATAAAAGGGATGAAGATGCTTAGGCATATGAAGTATGAACAAGTGTTCTGGAAAAATATCAAAACACCAAAAAAAAAAAAAAGAGACCCAACCAGTTGTAATATTAATATTTAGACTAAAGGACAAGGACAAGCAGATAAACCAAATGTAACAGCAGGGGATCCTTTGTTGCCATGTTAATTGATAGTTGCACCAAAAGGGACGGTTCAAGACGTTCTTTCTGTCCTCCCAACCTTCCGCCTTGCTAGCTAATGTACCTTCCGCCTTGCTAGCTAATGTGTTGGCGCTATTCGATGTATGCTAATTTGCAGGGAAGCCAAGGACCACCATCCTGTGTACCTCATTCTCTTCTCTGCTGTCAACACCAACAAACTTGCCAACCACACCAGCACTGCTTAACAGACAGAATGACCGTGAATCAGAGACTCCGCAATTTGGGCCTTCTTTCCCCACCTTCTATCCATTTTTTGTTTCACGTGCCGAGAATTGTTTTGGCCTGCGTCACATCCTAATCAACCCACTCTACATGACGATTCCGTTGCACTTCCGAAAATATAATAGGTTGGACAGGCTTTCACCCAACCCAACCTTCAACCCCCAAAACCAGCAGATAGTAGCTTTTCCGACCAACTTCTAACCAACATTGAGTAGCAGTTACGCCTAACCCAGCGTGGATCCCGGACCACTCAGCGAGGATGAAGAAATCGGTAACGCGAATGAGAGGCGTCAAGGCTTTCCATGCCCGCACTCCCGTCATGTTACTCAAATAGTTGAATGCGCGTTTCCCTTTGTAGCATTGAAGACGCGTCCAATTGCGGGTGGAAAAAATGCACAAAATTGCCTGGATTCACGTTTACCTTATGCGGAGTGGGTAGCAGGGTGATCAAACCACCAAACCAATCTAGGATAAGATGGAATTGGGCAAATTACCCTTCTCCCTTGGATAGAGATCAGTAGATAGCTGAATGTGCCGAGCAATTGCACCCCATTCATGTCTATAAACCTGAATTACGTGCTCCCCTGGGCCGTAGACCAAGCCCCCAGTAGAATAAAATGCCGTCGCATGCCCCACCCAGGACATATGAATTAATTAACATAAAATATAGTAAATTATATTCTGACATTCGATAAAACCTCTATAATAGAAGAAACACGTTCAAATCAAGACAATACTTCAAATCCCTTGAGAACAAACAAACAGAAAGCCCAAAAGTTCTGGGGATTTTTTTCTTTTCCTATTTATTTACTACTAGCATAAAATGTTGCATCCTCAATATGCATTCAACCCATGGCATATTTCTGGGTCCAGGACCGAGCAGTGGTCTCATATTTCGCTCTATCAGTCTTGTACATGTGAGCGATCTCAGGTACGAGAGGATCATCTGGATTTGGATCAGTCAGCAAGGAGCAAATAGACAGCAGTACCTGCAAAAATCCCAAATCAAATTTACGGCTTGTCCTAAAGACCACAAGTAACAGATATCAATTTAATTATCCAACACAAACCCAACGCAAAGACCTGTTTTGCAACCACCAGGTCATGCAGGCAAATCTAAAAAACCAAGACATCTTCAGCCATTACCTTAGATATAGTAAGTGCAGGACTCCACTGCTCTTTGAGGATATCAAGACAAATGCTACCATTGCTGTTTATGTTTGGGTGGAAAACTTTGGTTTTGAAGGAGACCTGAATAACAAAAACAAGAAGGAAGCTTGAGAAATCTTGCACCAGCCAGTGATATGCTTAGTCTGGAAGCCATTCTTAAAAAAAGATTTCACGGTAGACAAACCTGTTCCAACAAAGACTACATTTCCATTGTCTTAACAACCCACTACCAACACAGAAAAGGACAGCTGCTTGACCAAAACAATTTGAAGACAAGCAATGATTCCCAACTTTATTACTACCACAGCTGCTATTACATAAACTAAATGCTTTTGGACAACCAAAGCTAGCCCATACTTCACAACTAGTCTAATTGGAACAGAACATAGACAGAAACCACCCATGTAATCGATGATGAAGGAACCCACAGTTTTTCAAAAAAAAAAAAATAACCAAAGTAACCCTAAGCTCATCAACCCAGTCTGATCAAGTTTCGATGCACCTGTTTTCAATTTTAGAGTTCTCTCTTCCAATTCAAGAAGAAATGGCCAAAACATTAACACAAGAATGTAAATGGCCAAAACATTGACACTTACCTTAGGGGGCTTGAAAGGATAATCTGGAGGGAAATGAATAGACACAAGAAAAACACCACCCGAAAAAGGGCTTTCAGACGGGCCCATTATGGTAGCTTGCCAGTGAAACATATCCTCACCAACAGGTCCTGCAGCAATTATCCAACAATAATTTCAGCATACTAAGTGATAAAAGAGGACAAAGAGTCTTTAGCAGTTCAATTACCAACTTCCTGATACTCAAAACAAAAATAATCATCTGATTAGATAATATAATCACGCTCAACAAAGGAAAAAGAAAACCCTAACAAAGGAATATGAAGAAACCTATGTATTCCATCTGAAGGCGAAATAACATACAAACAAGGAGAAGACGATATAGACAAAAACTAACAACAAAAAAATTCCATGAAGTTAAGTGATCACTCTCTATACCTAACATTATGGCATCTTTAACTCAACAAAGAATATCACAACACCAAAGAAACAATTCTTATATTTTTTAGATTGCTCCAGACATGGGAAGAAGCAGCAGCTAAAAGAAAAATTCACTATTATATAATATAAACACATCTTCACTGCAAACTCTCAAATATGATTCTGGTAATATAAAATTAAACGAAAGAAAGAACAAAAAAGCTGACAACCCTCTAAGTTGCCATCTACTCTGAACACATGACTAAGCAAATAGTTTTCTCTACTTATCACAAATTAATGGTGTCTACCAGAGCACCAGAAGCAGTATTTTCTACTTATCACGAATTAATGGTGTCTACCAGAGCACCAGAAGCAGGGATTCCCATAGACACAAACACCAAGTTAAACAACGGAAGCCAAAAATTGCAAACAGAGGAGAATCACGGCTACCAAAAAGCAAGTAAATTCAGACTTACACTAAAAATGAAAATTTAAACATTTTCAGTATCATTGGCTCCACAGAATGTTGATGTGTTAAACTTATACATAGTGCTCTCGTGTACTTCCTATTCTGCATCTATTCAGCATAAGGATATTACCCTCTACAAGCCTCTCCAATATGTCAAGGCACTAAGGCCCCAACAAATGGATAGATAAACCATGCAAAGGAGGCTCAAATCCAAACAATAATGTCATAGATGAGACTTAAGAAATCTGCCATGCAAATTAACTTGATTTGCGAATTCACATATCTGGGCCCTCTTTAGACTTCAAACTGGGGCATTACAGATTACATGACCAGCCCACTATTTGAACATGTATAACAGTATGTACATGAAAAGGAGCTACCAGATTTCATAACAAAACCTAAGTGGCCGCCCATCTGTTTGTTGATAAAAGATAAGAATAATAATTCAAGCAAAGTTAATCATACCAGCACTGCAAGAAGCAGGAGGGTCCTTCTGCAAATCCTTAAGTTCCTTCTGGATCCTCTTGGAGGCCATTGCAGACTTTGAAGTTCACAATTGCAGGCAAAAAAATATTGGCTACACCATATATTCAAAAATTAATTCTCCAGTTCTTTAAATTTCAAAAAAGGCATCAAATTATTTTCACTACAAGAAAAGAGACTCAAGAAATCCAAGAAAACAGGAAATAGCCACTGTTCCCCTTTAATTAAACACCACCTAATTAAAAAGGGCCAACGACCAACATAACTGAAAAAGATATGTACGTAAAAGCTTAAACTCATCTCAAGAGCTTTCATCATAGAGAACACAAAAAACCACATGCTTAGTTAAACACCCAAAAACATCCATCAGCATAGGTAACTGTACTCTCTATAGAATTTTAACATCCAACTGCGAAGACAGAAATAAGCAAGCAAGTTAGCAGCACTTAAAAAAATTAACCACGAGGAAAGTACCAAAGTACCTTATAAATAAAATCAACCAGTACATGCAGCATAACATTTTTGTTATCCTTTTGGTTCAGACAGACGTACATAAAAAGGATCGATCGATACATAAAATAGAAAAGCAATTACATCTATGCATGCTCAAGCCATTCAAAGTGTCGAAATGATGCATGAATAAAACGCATACAGGGAGCTATTAAAAAAAAGACGAGTATAAGGAATTTAAAACATAGATCGCGCAAAAAATAAATTAATAAAGGGACAAAAAAGCCAAATCAATTAAACAAGATAAACTTATTGAGAGACACGATATGTTCAGTTATTCTCTTCCTTCCACAGTATCAAATCCCCACCAAACCACATACCCAAGGGAAGGAAGGGGGAAAAAAAAAGAACTCTGCTACAGTACTGTGCTACGGCCTTCTTCCAGTCCCTACCCACGGTCCCCAACCCCCAACCCAAAAGAAGGAAATCATTAACAATTTAAAACCGCAGTTCAACCGATCAACCCTCCTTCTTCCCCCAGTTCTGATCCAGCCTCGGATTAACTCAATTGCTAGAAGATACACACACGCGCACGCCCCCCTCTCCCCAAAGGGAAAAAAAACGAAGCCTTCCGGAAACCGGCGGCGGCGGCCCTAAAGGCGACACATGTAAAATTCGCATGCATAAAAACATAAAAAAATTGCACCGAAATTTTGGGGAAAATGGAGGAGTAAGGCTAGGGTTTGAAATTGGCATCGGTTACGAACCTTATTCGATTCGAGAGAGGAGAGAGAGGGGGAGGGGAAGGACGAACCCCAGACCCGTGCGGGAAATAGAAAATAAAGATAAGAAAATTTATTGGAGAAAAATAAGCCCTCGAAACTGAGTATAAATAAGCAGACGCGGCAGAAAAGTTGTAGGGGGGCTGGGGCCTGGTGGTATTTATATGGGGCTCAATCCATGCCGCGTGTGTGTTGGGTTCCGTTGCTCCTTCCTGCTGCTGCTGGCGGTGCTTTACATGGACCTTGACCTTCCTTCCACTTCCCATCCGGTTTCCTACTCACGTTCACTTTTTTCTTTTTTTCTTTTGTCTTTGAGGGATGCCAAATAAATTGCCTCACATGACTCAGAAATTTTACGTTGATCGATCGAATTAATTATTTGACATGTCTAGTAATTGGTGTCAGAAATTTCAGAAAGTCTCCGGACTTAGATTTGTCTAACAAATTTCTTGCTTTCGTAAGAAAATGTCAGAAAGAAACCTTGCTGGGGTTGTCTGGGTTGGGTTTGTGGGCCCTCTTTAGGGTTTAGTAGCGGCTGCCCACGGGGCTTGGCCCTTGTCAGGGTTTCTATCCCACATCGGTACTGGGGGGTTGGGGTTTGGGTAGATAAGTCTCCTGAGAGCCTTCAAAAGTTGCCGGCTTTTGAAGGTATTCTCGGGACTTAGGTTTGTCTAACAAATTTCTTACTTTCGTAAGAAAATGTCAGAAAGATAGTAATTGGTCTGAACATGTTACTATGATTTATAATTATAACCAATCGGAATTGGGTCAAGTGGTAAGCAGCTTGGTTCCGCTTAAGCAGGTTTCGGGTTCGAAACCTGGTGTATGCAGCTACCCTTGTTGGGAGACTCACGTACCACAGCTAGGTGTGCGACCCGGGTCGATCAACGGATTAGTCAGGACAAAACCCTGGATACCGTGGCAGGCAACCAAAAAAAAATGATTTATAATTTATAAAGTATGACAATTTTGCTGGTTTTATTATTATTATTTTTTTTGGCAATTTAAGATATTGAAAGCTTAAACCACCTTTATTTTTATAAAGCGAGGGTATATATTTAACTCCTAGGCCTCACTTTTCAAACAAGCGGAAAAAAAATGAAAAAAGAAAAAGGAGGCTTAGGTCTGATTACATTAAAGTGGTCCACGATTCTTTATTCCTTTTATTCGGTTGACAGCAAATAAGTTCCGGCAATATTTAAAAGGAAAAAAAAAAAAAAAAAAGGAGGACCATTTCCTCATATCATTACTTTTGATGGTGAAATTATCCAATGGAAACCGTCTTCCAATGTGCCTGCTTAGGCACACCATGCTAATTCATAGCTTGAAAATTACGCCAATTTATTAATCAAATATTTTCTTAAAGCATTTGCATATTATTCCCAAATGATATTTATATCAACAGAATCCAAGTACTTTACAGAAACTGTGAAAAGCCCGTTTAAATTGTATTTTCTAAATAATTTCTGAAAAAAATTACTTTATTACTTTTTTAGAATGTGACGCACATGAAATCGAAAAGTAATAAAGACAATTCAAACAAAGACCAAATTAACACAAAAGATGAAAAGAAAGTGAATAAGTATTCAAGTGGACGATATGCCGTCTTGTTTTGTAAACAACAGCCCATAAGTTACTGGGCTGATATTAAGCTATGCAATTTTTCCCAGGCCACGCCTGTTGGCCCACGCCAACTATGAGCATTAGCAAATGGGCGGTCAATCATGAGACGCAAGACTTGAAAATCCAATTTATCGCGATCACCGGCGGAATGCTGCTGCCATCAAATGCCAAGGGAATTATAAAAATATACATAAAAAATATGGGCTAATTATATTGACCTCCCCTAAAGTTTAGCTAAACTATCAATTTAACCTCAAAGTTTGACCAAATAACAGATATACCCCTATGCCAAACATCTGCTAATATATGACCAACGGGGTCAATGAAATGACAAAAATCCCGGTACACAAAACAACATTTAATTTTACTCAATGTACCAATTGGTCATTACCAAACAAGTTTATAAGAGGGGATGAGCATTGACAAACTTGATACCGATGAATTGTAATAAGGACATTATTTAGTAACGGTTAGTGCAATTAGATTTTGTTAACCAAATAAGAATACATTAAGAGTTAATATTAAATTCACTGATGGTGTATGCATTATCATAATTGAATATATGACATATATGTAAATTTTTTACTTTAAATTTAAATTTAAATTAATTGTCATGCATTCAACAAAAATAGTTTATATTTACTTCTTATCAATTTATATGATAGCCAAAGGTAAAGGGCAACCATATATGCTAGGTAATAAGTGGCCATTTTTGTGATAGTAATACTAACACTGAAGTAACAAAATCAACACATCAGAGTTAAGCTGTGAATGTCAAGACAAGTCTGTTCAGTCAACGAGGTTAGATTACTCGAGGTTGTATATCTGAAAATTTTGCTTTTGGTATAAGAATTGTATCGACCAACTATGCATAATAATCTTATAAGCGAGTTGTAGTACCAAATGCATGGTGTTTTAGTAACCAAAGTAAATCTAAAATTTTTCAAACCAAAAAGGCAAATAAAGGGAGAGGGAGTCAAGTGGTGATAGTGATCATTAACAAAAATATGTCCAACGTTTGTTAAAGATGTGGATTTCTTGTTTTATTAACATTCATCATCAGAGAGAATAAGGGAAGCGGCCATTTTTTGGGTTCTGTTTGGATTACATTTTTTTAGTTTTTTTATAGAAAAATTATTGTAACGATTTGATATTATATATATATATATAATGTAAAAAGGTGATGAAGAAATATATTTCTTTGAAAAATTGCAATTCAAACACAGCTTTAAGAAATACTTTGGGGCGTAGAAAATTTGGGGCGTAGAAAGAAATACTTTAGAAGATTGGGTTGGACAGAGAAAGCGAGACGATACGTGGTGGGTTCAGCACGAATCCTGGAGTTAAATAGTCTCACCAGCAGAAACTCAGCTAATTAATATACCCAACAAATCCAAATGTTCCAGGACTGAATTTACCCATCACGTGTCTCGTATCTCAGCCACCATCTCCTCCACCAAGTCCATCAGGACAACCACACACGTTCACGTCCTCGCGCACATTTATGCTAGTACTATTTCATATCTACTACTTCGATATTTTTTGATTGTTTTTTGTTTTTCCTGGGTCACTCTGTTTTGTGATCTGGAGCACAATCGTCGTACATCACATCTTGCCCCCTATAAGATACAGTTCAGAGAAGCAAGAGTGAGATTCGTCCTTTTTTCCTTTTTTATGGTTTTTGATCTTGTGAATTTTCAGCGGGGAAAAGAGTGCAGTGATTCTGTTTTGTTCCATATTTCGTCTCCTCGCAGCTCTAAAACTAAGGTTAGTATCTTATATTTTTGGAGCATCTCTTTCTTTGTTTCATTTTTATAGATTCTGTTGAAGAAATGATTGGTTTGTTTTTTGTAGTGTTGTAGAATTGCATTTTTTTTAGACTCTAGTTGCAAAGTTTTTTTTTTTTTTTGTCTTTTTCTGTTATTGTTTGATTTTCCCATTTTTGGGTGCTGACAAATCAGAGGAGAAAGGAAGTGAAAGTTGGGATCTTTATTTATTTGGTCTCCCGTCTATTTTCCATCTAACTCTCCTATCCTCGTTACCAAGATTATTTAGAGACTGTCTGGCATGGGCAACAGATATTTGAATATGGTTGAGATTTCTAGTTATCAATCCTTGGATCTCGGCAAAGAGCCTGTAAATGACAATGTTTCAGATACTGCCTTTCGTTATCATATACTTGTTCCTGCATGATTTTTTTATTATCTTATTGATTGTCGTCAACTTCATGAGAAAGTACGGGAGTATCCTCATTCTCCAAGAACGATTAGGCTTTGCTTTAAATTTTTTTCGGCTGTCCAGGATGATGCAAGGATAATTGTTTCAGATAGTGTTGAATAAACACGGGCCTGTGTTTTACTGTCCTTGTGTCAATTTGTACCGGTTCGATCTTCATGTTATTTCAGACCAAAGTTACCAGGCCATTATAGATTAGACATCGATAGTTGCGGATGTGTGTTGTTGAAGTCCTTTAACATTTAAGGTTTTCAAATGGGTTTAGAAATTTCTTGTTCCTGTGTTTGATCCCAATTTAAAATCAGAAAAAATTTCAATTGAAAATATCCTTACTGTAGCATGTGGGGATGGTAATATTGTTAAGGTTAACGTTAGACTGCATGAGTACATCCTTTCTCAACAGACATATGGGTCGTCATACATTGACAAGTTGTCAAATTGCCAGATTGCAATGGTGATATGGTTCTGGAATTGCTATTACTACTGTCCTATGATGTTAAGTACTGTTTTCAGTAGTGACAGACAACTTCCCTTCATGCTTTCAAATGGCACATCTATCAAGCTAGAACTATAATTAGATGATGCTTGTTCTATTAGAAATAAAAATTTAATCTAACAACGTAGTTGCGAAAGATAAATGCTCTTTTGGGAGAAGCTTATTTTGCTTATCAGCTAATGCAGCATACTTACTAGATGTGTTTTGTTTTTGCCCTAGAAATCTTTGCACCTCTGTAACCATCTCAGGGACCACCATTTGAAATCTTGAATGCCAATGTATGTATCTTTTCTTGCTTTTCCTCAAGCAGGCAAATATGTTCCCCTTGATATTGTAAAAAATATAGTTGGAGTAGATGTGCAAGCTAGTTGGAGTAGATGTGCAAGCTACTGATCGTTATCAAAGGGTGAAAGCTACTCAGTTCCCTTTAACAGCTTAGAGTTTAACTACAGTACCAACAGGTTCAGTTTGAAGTAAAAAGGAAAAAGTGCGATGATTATCTTATTGGCAATATAAAAATCATGCCTTTTGTTTATTTGTCCATTAGAAGTTGATGAAGTGGCAATTAATTTATTTAGTGGCTGAACTTAAGAATATAAAACAAAAGTGACCACCTTTCTGTATTCGGGATATGTTGGTGTCCAAGTCTTCTCACATTCCATGATTTGTGTAATGGTATGTTTGCTCGTGTATAAGATGGAGTTATTTGTGTGCAGCTTCACAAAATTGTTACTTTTCCTCTTCAAAACTACACAAGGATGCTCTAATTAACATTGTTCTGCTCTGTCAGTTTGGATGTGCCAGAGTTTTTCACGGTAATTCAAAATGGGAGGTGTACTGCAAAAGGGTGAATCTCCGAAGGCTTATTTACCTGAGACAAAGCTTGAGGCCAAAATCGTTGGGGCAATGCAGAGGAGAGAAAGTGAAGGCAGCTCTGCTAAATCTTTCAACAGCATAATCTTGAAATTCCCCAAAATTGATGAGAATCTCAGAAAATGTAAAGCTATATTTCAGGAATTTGGTATGTACCAAAATCCATGCATTGTTTTTCTCAGACTGCATTTAAAATTCGGCCTTTTGAACTCAACATTTGATGTATTCATAGCCTCAAACTACATGTCTAATTGTGGAAATAGAATTTTGTTGGCAGTTTATGTCATTCCAAAGTTTGAAGAAAAAATCAGCTGCTAGCAAATGTAATCTGATAAGTATCATCTTTTGATCATTGATGTTCCCTGTCCTGTGATGGATAAACATAGAATGCTTTTCTGTTTTCATTTCTTCATTTATGAATGCCATCAGTTCTTTGCAATTTGTTTTGGTCGTTGATTATTATACACATGTCCTCATATTTTTCTTTGCCTACTCACTGTTCCCTTACCAATTACATCAAGAAACAAGGTTCTCGCTAGACTAATTTGTACTAATTTATTTGCATACCTATTTGTAGACATGGATGGAAATGGTGCCATAGATCCACAAGAACTAAAACAGTGTTTCAGAAAACTGGAGATTAGTTTTTCAGACGAGGAAATCAATGATCTCTTTGAAGCATGTGATATTAATGATGATATGGGAATGAAGTTCAATGAATTTATTGTTCTTCTTTGCCTTGTCTATCTTCTGAAGAATGACCCTGCTGCTGAGCATGCTGTATCCAGAATGTCATTTTCTGTTCTTAGATTCCCTCTTAACTTGGCTTCATCCTAAGTAATTGGATTTGTCATTGCAGACAAGTTTTTGTGATTAATAAAGGGCTACAACATTTTAGCGCATGTATCATCTCTAATCTGTTTTCACCAAAGAAGAGTAGTGATCTGTTTGTCTTTGCGTTCTTCTTTATCATGCACTTCTCTTCATTAAAACATTATAACCTTTGATTTTTCTCATTATTGCAATGCTATAGCTGCTTATTCCTAGAGTGTATTGTTGGATTTATATGCTGCATTAGTGCCTTTAACATGCATGAGGAAGTAAAGCGTGCATGGAGATTCTCTTCCTGTCCTTCCCTTCCACCCTCCTTCCCACCTCCCTTTCTTGGGAATTTTTTCCTTGACAGTAGAAGAAATCACGAATTGGACTGCCAAATCTTGAGGCTACATTTGAAACGTTGGTTGATGCTTTTGTATTTCTGGACAAGAACAAAGATGGTCAGGTCAGCAAGAATGAGATGGTTGAAGCAATAAATGAAACCACCTCAGGAGAGAGGTCATCTGGGCGTATTGCCATGAAAAGATTTGGTGAGTTCCTCCCACCTCTCACTCTCTTGCTCAAACACGAAATGCTTAGTGAATGCATACAGCTCGGCCAGGATGATGCTTCTTGAGTTTCTTTTGATGAATTTGTGGTTATCTGTGCTGTAAGCCACTTATTTCTTTAGTGTAAGTGATTGCTAAATACCTTACAAAGGCCACTTGGCCCACTTAAGTTTCTTATGTGCAAAGAGAGTCAGTATTGTTGTGGATTTATTGCTGGATTCACATCCTGGCGTCCAATTTAGGAAATTGGTGTCAGTTTCCTGAGTCCTTATAGTTATCAAACTGACTTGTAAATGCATCCGGAATCATTTCTTTTTCTTATTTGCTTATAGTTATTATTCCAGACAAAGTATGAAACTTTCTGCTGCATTCACTTGGTACATTTTTTGTGGTCGTTTGGGCTGACTGGTAGCTTGGTGTTTGGAGCATGGAGAACGTGATTTCATACTATTGGTATGGTACACTCGTTTATTTGCCGAAGCCTCTGACAGCAATTTGTTCTGTTCTTGCAGAAGAGATGGACTGGGATAAGAATGGAATGGTCAATTTCAAGGAATTCCTTTTTGCTTTTACTCGGTGGGTTGGAATAGAGGATAACGATGATGATGATGATGATGAAGGCGCCGAGGAGTAGGGATGATTATAGTATTTTGAAGTATCTTATTTCTATCTCTAGGCATATTGAGGAAGACTTCGGAGTAAATACTTTGTGAACAATGTGATCTCGACTGCAATAGGCTTTAGCTTTTCCAGTAATAAGTTAGTAAATTTGAACGCTGAACTGATCATGGTTATCAAATCTCACCACTCCAAATTCCTATTGTATATACTCTGTGACTGTAAATGGAGATCCACTATGCCTAATTTTGAGCTCTGCGTTGAATTGTTGGAGGTCCACTATTTTGAGCTCTCTGTCGAGTTGCTGCATCCACTGCCTCCTGAAGTTGTTTATTAGCTAAACTTCTTTAGCTAAAATCATGCTTACTACGAGAATCTTTAGCATTCAAACTTCTATGAAGTGTTTGTAGACCCTTTTTTTGTCACAGATGATGTGTTCTTGAAGTGTGCCACATGGAAGTCGACACTTGTATCTCTCCACCATTGTAAAGCATAAAGCATACCATAAATAGATTTTATCACTCTGTGTCTCCATCTTTCTTTTTCAATGTTATGGCTCTTATTTCTGCTCATCTCTCGTTTTCTAAATTGTATGCATAAAGCATAAAATGCTATAGAAAGCTACTATCAGCGAAGCATTCGTAGAGCTGTACTAGCGTCTATTTTGTGAAACCTCGTTCCAAACGCTATTCTGCTTATGAGTGCTGTAACATTGACTGCTGTACTGATTGCCCTAATATGACCAACAACATTGACATACCCCATATAAACCTCAAGTTGGACTTAAAAAGAAAACATGCAGATCAGAAGGAAAACCGTTTACTCAACAATTTTGAGCCTTTAACCACACACAATTTGAAAGCTCGTTAGTTTTGCACTTCTTTCCTTGAGAGGAGCCCTTGAAGAAAGGAACATTGGATGAGGCATTGAAGGCTCAAAAATTTAACTAAGACCGAAAGCTCTATAGAATAAATGTAGCTCACATGAAAGCAACCTGCTCAGAACTAAAAATAAGCTAAAAGAACAAGCCGAGAATATGGAAGAGGTCATTGAAGCATACAACTCATAAAATCACTTCCAAAAGAATGCCTCAACAGAACTAAAGAAGCAATCCTACACTTATTGTACATACGTCTGACAGCAATGGTGACCTTTTTACATGTCTTACAAGAATCCCCATGTTATCAAAACTTCCATCACACTCTTACAATGAGAGAGACTATAGCACAAGAATAGCATTGTAAAGCAAATGCTCCACCAAGCAAGGAAAGTGTTCATAAGCAAACCCTCAGACCCCTAAGGTCTGTTACTATGTTATACTCTTGCTATTTATCTTCCAAGTAGTATGAAACACACTTCATATCATATAGAAACAAGTTAGAACCGGCAGAGTAGCACCAGTGCCCCGATGGCATTTGGAAGGATCTGCTGACCCAGCAATACCTTTGCATGCGGAACTGCTATTCACTGGAGAGATCAACACACAAGCTCCAAAAGCCAATCACCAAAAGGGATGGATTACCCCCTCGTTTTGGCCCTCTTCATCCCAAGGCTGTTATGGAAAGGGGACACAGATCCAGACATTTGGGAACCTTCTTCACGAAGAGTGCCATTAATCATGGCGAGTTCTCGTAACTGCTGCTTTTTATAGAAGTCCTGAGATTCATCCTGCATTTGAAGAGGACAGAATGCTTCATCATTGGATATCCCAATCTGTAAATATCTGTCTCCATTAAAATGCTGAGGAATTGCAGAAACGATTGAATTTCACAGGAGGAAGAGCATATATACATACCACAGGCTTCAGCAAATCCTCAAGTATCTCACGTGCTTGCATCAGACGAGCGTCGATTACCTCAACTGGCAATTCTGCTTCAACTAGTATGTGAAGTGGTTCATTTAGATGTTCATATCCTGGTTTGCCTCTCATCATGTCTTCCTTTTATATTGAACAATACTAAAGTTGTTATATTAATTTATGGTGATCCACAAGCTATTCACTGTATTTATGGGGAAGACCACCAAAATCATTCTAGTCGTTACCTTTGTTGGGTCCTTAATGCTGCCACGGCCTCGAATGAGAACACGACAGTCAGTATTGGCTTCAACTCTCTTGAGAGAGTTCCCTCTAGGACCAAGGAGGCGTCCAACAAAATTAAACTGCAAAAGCAAGTTCTTCAAGTGAGTTTTAGAAAATCATGCATCATAACAACATAGAAACAGCAAATCCTGATCATACATTAGGATACTGTTCCACTGGAATGTCAACCCTGATTGTGCGTTTCACTATAAGACCTGATGAGCTTGCTTGAGAACCTAACCAATTTTGTGCAGATGGTGGCTGCATCAGACCTGATATCTGCAGAGTACGATCCCAAATATGGTCAACAAGGAAAGGACAACATCAGAAATTTCACATTTTATTTCCCATATAGCATGTGAGTGTTTCCACTGGGATGATACACAGATCCAATTCCAAAAACATTGAACGGGGAACTATGACAAAACAAATCCCTCAAAGGACCATACAAATGTATACCACCCACTAGATTTAGACACTACAAAACCATTCTTATATCGAAGTAAAATTAGATAACTGTGAAGTTAACAAGTTAATAGAGAATTGAAACCAGAATCCTAATGATCAGTGCATGTTATTACTGGAAAGTATAGAATATTCCTATACTGTTTAAATCGAATTTTCAAGAATTATCAATAGCCTGTTAGCACAATCACAGGTTAATTTTTCTTTTTTCACAGGTTAAATGTTCTTAGATTAATATCAATAACTTCTTTTAGCACATACAAACTCAAATGGTGGAGTTACTTAAAATATACATGTGCTTCCCCAAGTGGGCAGAACGAAGCAATGTGCTCTATCAGCATCCAATGCATTACCAATACAAAGAATTGAGTAAAGAAATATTCAGATTCATATGAAAGCAACAACAGGAATATCTCTAGTATGAGCATATATTAATATGAAAGACAGCAAATCTTTGCAACATTCTGCCAAGAAAGTTGATTACAGTGAAGAGAACAATCAGCTAACTGCAAAAGAAATTTTGAACCAAGAAGCTCAGTTAAATATACATGACATTCTTGATGTTGTTAGCTTCTAAATACCTGTCATGGGGGAAACGCAAGTTAAAAGTTAAACGGCACTAGGAAAAGAAACCTAGTTAGTACTGATGTAAAAGAACTGTGTCAAGATGCTTCTGAAAAACAGTAAAGAATTAGATAAAACAAAGGTTATGTTAATGGTTAGTATCCATACTTCGGATTGAAATGGTGATGCCCATCTGTTCACATTAGCTCCTCCATGTGAATATATTCCTCCTGAAGCCAGGGGGCTAGCATGTTCAAGCCCACTTTGATCTAAAACTGATGCATTCCCCAAGAGTGTGGTTACACGCAATATTTCTGCTTCAAAAAGGTCAATTTTCAAGAATAAGATGTACCAGTTAGCATTTGTTAAATAATTAGTCAGCAGTCACCACAATATCGATAGATTCTAAGGATTCTTAACTGGTTAGTTAATGAACAATACTTCCAAACCTGACAAGCTTAGTCATTCAGAAGAATGTAGCCTAGGGTGAGGGACAACGAAAGTCTAGTACAGTCAAATACGGATATAATACATAGTCGTAATAAATCATGCTAGAATTATTGTTTCTAAAAGACAAGGATATCAGTATATCAGTAACTCAGTGCCTAGTTAAAACCTTACACAAAGAGTGATAACCAAGTCAACGAAGATAGGTACTCTTTTTCCTCTAGGAAGGTGAAAACGTTAGACACCGAGAAGACAATAAATCCCAAGCCCCAAGGAATAAACGACAGGAGCGATCCACATGCTTCAGCAGTTTCAACTCAGAAACATACATCACCAGCCAAGGCAACTGATTTTGATCGGTCTCCCTCTAAAGGCTGAGCCTTGAATACTAGACCAAATGTATGATTCCCTCCATTAAAGAGGACTTTATTAGCCATAATCTGTAATCCACTTGATAGAGTCTGAAAGCAAATTAGAATCAAATTTATTCAACTGACCATTTGACTTGATACCAAACTCAAACTTTACTTCACGATTCATAAAGTTTTCAAAAGAAAGCCAGATTTTATATGCAGGATGCCTTATTTCCAATAGTAAAGACAACCAATTTAATTCTTTTAACTGCTAATTGCGGAAGACAGAAACATAGTGATCCTAACTCCTAAGCACAATGAAAAAAATTCATCTACATATCCACTCAATATGGACCTTAGAGATTTAAAGAAACAGATTTAAAATAATTAAATATAGCCACCTCCTATTTTTTGAGTATGTCCAGGATATACAATTTCACATGTCGGAGACATGTCCTACAACACCTACCTTTACTAACCACCCCCTCCCCCCAAAAAAAAATCAAGACCATCTTTTAAACTCATACTCTGTTCTTAACCCTGGATGGAGTAGTAAATCTTCACTCAACAGAAACATGAAAAAAGTATATCACTTCTCTTCTAATTGGCAATCATAATCGGTTTCAAACATTTAAAGCTGCTAATTCAAGATTAGAAAGTGGTAACTTCTGTAATCTCCATGCTATTGTCCTCCAGCATCAATAAAGAATCAGTATAATGGGATTCTTCAGATGCCTTAATGCTCGTCCACCCCCTTTCTCCATGACGTTAGCTCTCCATTATTAACCAACAACACATGTTCTTTTCCATCTATTCCTTCTCCAGAATACCAAATGGCATTTTTTCTCCAAATAATTCTTTCCCTACCACTAATTTCATCTCCCAAAGAACTTAGTCAAGAGCCTCCACCCTTTCTCGGCCTCCTTCCCCACCATAACCAACCTTTCAGAATCTGATCACATCACCATAATCATGACGAGAATCACCAATCTACTACAGAGTCTGCAGCAGTTCTAATACCAATTTATGCTCGATGATACCAAGCTAATTATGCAACATGATCTTCCAATTCTATGACCTCCTTTCTGGCTAGTTCTCACATCTGCTGCCCCCAACCCCCAAACCAGATGACGACACAAGCAGTTTCCTGCAAGTTACTGTGAAAATTTTCCATTTTCCATTTTCCCACTTGCTCACTAGCTTCCCCTTTCTTAGTCACAAGAGTTGAGTAACTTTTCTCTATCAAAGAGACAAGCTTTCAAAATGCAATAAAAACTAATGTCCTTGAGCCCTATCCTTCGATGGCTAAACTTTGGCACTACAGTAGTGGAAAGGAGAGAACTAGACATAGAAAATAGAAATGCTCATTCATTTCAGAATGTGACAATTGTTTAATGGTTACCATGGCTAGCCAAATTGGTGCATGGTGCTTTAGAAAGCACAACTATAGTTATTAAGCAATGACTTGTCAAAATTAGTTGCTGAGCGGACGTAGCTGGAACAAAGACAGTAGAAGGTACTGGTTGTCACAGGATTAACAAAAGATATACTTTTTATGCTTTTGGAAATGACATGAGTGCCGGTGGTGGTTTATTACATAAGATCTGCAGAGATTGTGATAATTGGTGGATCAGATTTTGCAACGATTTATGACTAGAAATGGAAATAGCAAAAGGGAAACAGAAATAATGCACCACATCATATGAACTTTAATGATATTTAGTGAAGGCACAGATATTTTAACGATCAGAGCAATCTCCATATTGCTATTGCAGGAATACAGGAAGCAAGTCTTCAGAAGAGAGCCAGAAACAGCAAATGATCCTAAAATTATTCACTAAATGACACAACTATTAAAGAGCCAACAAGACAACTACTAAACAACACATGTTATGTGCCACAAGATCCTTAAATAAGACACTTCCTTGATGATTTATACAAGGTAACTCGATGATCACGATCTACTTCAAACATTTCTGCCTTTCTCTACTCTTTTTCTTTTCCTTTTTTCTTTTTCCGCCCAATAAACACCAGGCATACTCAGGTGGGGAAAGAATGCAGGGATCAAAGCAAACATCTAGGTACATAGAAGATATTTAGTAGGGTAGTCAGAGCTAACAGCATTTCAATAAATGAAAAAAGCAAAAGCATCCTTGTGGGCCTATATTCAATGAACTGGATGCGGCATTAAAGCCTTCACCAAAATAATCAGTACAACTGTAACCACTTGCTCATTTGTAATGCAAACCAAGATAAAAATTTCATCTCTAGGTCCTGGGCCCATCTTCCACCGAAGACTATTCTACGTGCCAAAAGCTACCAAAACTCAAGAATTATTAAGTTAGGAACGATACAGGGGAAATGCTACTTTAACAGATTTGTTTAGTCATGTGTGTGGCCGGCACAACTACGTCAACTTGAGATACAGTAAACACAAGTGTAAAGTTTCATTCAGCCACGTGTTTAGCCATCACAAACACGTCAACTCTATTCTACAGCCACGTGCTCCACAGTTAATTAGCTTCTACCACAATATTACATGCACAAATAAGACCAACATAATAAATGGATAAAAGATTTATTTATCAAGTCAATCTCATACTCAATAATAAGGAACATAAGAAAGATCCAGTAGAAATTGCCCAAGATGGATGTCATGAGTAATTTTCTTCCCAAGTTTTCTTTTGATGTTATCCTTGCCAGACTTGTATGAAGCCTTAAAACAAGCTCATCAAGCAAAGTAGAAGAATATCCTTTATGGGATTTACTGACTCTGCAAGTGATCTCATGACATTATCCAGACAACCACCAAAGGCAGTCATGAATTGATTCGTCAAAGACTCAAAGATTTGTGGGTCAGCTAAAGCAAACCAGAGATTAGTGAAAAAAATTGTAAAAATAGGCTGTAACAACTTCAACCATCTCATCAAAACGTCCCATGGGCGGCAACCATATCTAACATAGACAGACAATTACTACTATTAAACATAAACCAGAAACCCTCCTGCCGAGCCATTAAACCACAACAGCTAGCAGGAGATAATCTAAATAGTGAGGCTACCAGCTTACCCTGATTCAACAGTCGATAACTATGGGGCAGCACTGGCATAAACGGATTAAGCTTATGCCTTTCCGCAAGTAACTCGGATAAATACCTGGCAACCAACGAACATAAAAGATTACAACACCAGCCAGCGCTTATGAAGGAAATAAATCACAAGAAATTTCTAGCAATATAAAACAACAGAAAACAAAAGGAGAAGTGTGGGTATAATCAAAAGCAGCAGGCTTTAACATATATAAAACGAACCCGTCAATCCAAAGAAAGCAGGAAGTTAATTGAATCGAAAAAAAGATCTAAACTTGATTAGAAAGGAGGTCATACTTTTCCTGCTCAGCAAGGGCGGAGGCGGCGGAGCGTAGACCACTGGCGGCGGCGGGGCCGATGTGAGGAGAGTGAGGGGCAGAGGGAGAGGGCGAGTAAGCCATGTACCTTCCAGACGACATCTCGTCTTTCTTTATTCACCGCCCGCCGATGTCTCCTTCAGATCCACCGACCAGTCAGTCCCTCGCTCCCTCTCTCTACTCTATATTATAGAATGAGTAGAGGCCAGAGATGATGACTATTATGGCTGAGGAGGCGTCGGTGAATGAAAAGGAAAGAAAAAAGAGAGACCAAAAAAAAAAAGAAAAAGAAAAGGAAAGAGTAGCAATACTAGTGAATACTAGTGAGTAACAAGTACTGATACTATAATTAAGTGCTGACTACTGCTAGTAGTACGTAAACACTAGAAAGAAAGTAAAAAAAGACCTAAGAAGGCCTGTTAATTTTTTTGTACAGAGGAGAGGAGGAGAGAATATTTATATTTATATTTATATTGAACGGGATGGATGGACAATTTTTCCAAAGGCCAATGACGGAGTCAGGCGGTGCTGTGCTGTGCTGCGCTGCTAATCCCTCTATCGGTCTATCCCAGTGATTCCAGTCCACTGTGTCCATTGCCGTTTACTCCACTCCCTCATTCACAGTCACACACGTATTCATGTATGTCAGTCATTTTGCACTCCACTGCCAATGCATCCTCCTTTGGTACTGCTCTGTACTCAGTATTCTGCTACTTGCCGCCGGTCAATATTGTTTACAGTACTACTAGTGTTGCGTTCAATAACAACTGATAGTGAAAGAAATTGAATTCGCGCTGTGTAAGAATTCTTGAATTTATTCAGTGGGTGTGTTCTCAATTAAGGCGTAGACACCTGATAAATATATATGCATGTTCATATAGTGAGTTTAATTAATATATAGCATTCATTACTTAAACGCTTCTAAAAATGGTAATTTTATCGATCCCAAAAAAACTAACTGAAGTTGCAGTAAATAGAAAAAGGTTTCTCCTTTCCTTTTTTTTTTTTTTCTGCTTTTCACTGTTCGATCTCTTTGCAGTGGGCATGCCGGACCTGCATCTACAGTGTGTCTAAAGCACTTTGATGGGTTGTGATGATTGCATTACAATGACGATGGGCTGTCAATTTTCAATCTTTTCAATCCTTGTGCGTAGAATTTTTATGTCAGGTGCATCCCGAATGACGGAATATTAGCTCTTCCCTCTCGTGTATGGATGTAATTGCAGGTGGATGAAAATTGTTTGTATGTTAAGTAAACAATAGAACAGAGTAGCCCTCTTAATTGGTTTGGTAGTTGGGATGCCATTGTTAAACATTCACTGGAAAACTACGTCGTTATATGTATCATGTAGTGGTATAATTGTATATCATCTTCCCTCTCCATAAATTTTGGAGGTCGATTGAACATTTATGTTGACTAATCTAATCACGTAATCCCTGGCGTTGTTGATATCCCGTTGCACGATGACCGCGTATCTTCTGGACTTTCTAACTTGTAAATTCATCATCATCCACCAAAGACAGAGAAGGAAAAAAAATAAAAGAAAAGTGAAAAATTATTCATTTCTCATCAACACAACACTACTACATTGTAGGTACTAGTAAAAAATTAGTTGTGTCCCACTTCATGTCTCACATTTTATTATATGTTCAATTTTTCTTTACATATATCCTATTTTTTTATTTTTTTTATTTTCTTGAGTTCCAGTAATTACTAATCGAGTAAAGGACAAAATACAACAAACTAAAAAGAAAATCATATGCAATAGAAAAACAAAAATACAAAAAAAAAAATCCCATTTTTTTCTCGATAATTTTGTCATTTTAGTCTGTTGAATTTTGTATTCTACCAACCCGATAGTTATTGAGATTTAAGCTAACCAGTAAAAAATTTAAAATGGAATGTTCACGAAAGGAAAAAATGACAATATATTAAAGGGCTAATATCATAAACCTCCCCTAAAGTTTCTTCTAATCACACCTAGCACCCTGGAATGACAACTTTAGTATCATTAACAGCGCTTCTGTTTGACAATAGTAGTAATAATGAATTATAAGAGAAAGACTTTATTTTTGTTCCATTTTTACCCGCAGCCCAAGATGATTATTGAATTTTAGAAAATAAAAATATAAACAAATAAGCATATGATATTAATTTAGAAGGTGAGGGGGTAAAAGTGTCATAAAAAAGAATGTTATAATTATGGACCTCCAGATGACCCCGCTACTGTGACTGTTGCTTCCAATGGTTAACTGATGATGCTTAATCTCTATAAATTGCCTTCAACTGAAGACACCATTAATATGCAGCACTTAAATGGGAAATTCTGCAGCAAGTTGATTGGAGATTCAGTAAGGAATCAAACAGTTCTAATTGGTACATTGGCGACTATATTTTTATTCAAATCGGAAAAATCGATTTAATGAAGTATAAGTAATATTTTCAGTGCTTCATATGCTTCCAAACTAAGTCAACCTTATTAGTCATAGATAATACAAACTTCAGCAGTGATTATTTGGGGTGCATGTTGAAGTATAAGGAAATAGGTAGCAATGTAGATTCCAATAGTTAATATACACCACAAAATTTAACAATCCTACATATCCCAATTTAGGAATTTTTTACTTCTTACTCACTATAAGATTAATGCAACACACACGGAAAAATGCATGTTTATGTATACATCATAGCATTCCTACCCTTAAATACACAATATTGGTGATTTTTTGGTAATTTCTCCCCTTCTGAATGAGACAGCCTGTCACATCCTACTTCCAAGGGTGTTAGGTGTGATTTCGAAAATATGAAGGGTACTAGATGTGATTAGAAGAAACTTCAGGGAAGGTTTTTGAATTCTGATATTAACCCTATAATAAAAGGCGGAACGATGGCATGGGAGTGAAGGCCCTGGTGCAAAATTTTTTTCCACGTTGGATAACCAACGAACGAGGGATTCTCTCTTAAATTCGTCATCGTTGATGTGATTGTTCAAATTAAGGCCGCTTTTAAATACCCCGCATCTGGAACCTGGAGGCGGCAGTGCAATATCCACGTTCCAAATTCATGCTTTTAAACAAGCAGAGTTGTAATTAGACTTTTTATATTAGGGGTAATTTCAGAAACCTCCCATGAGGTTTTTGATAATTTCACTAGTTTTCCCTAAAATTTACAAAATTACATAAATCTCTCGTGAGATTAAGATTTGATAACAAAATTAGTCCAATTAGAAAAAGTAACATTCAAAAAACAGTTTAAAAAGAGAGATGAAACTTCTATTTCATAAATACTCCTTATACATGTCTAGAAGTTGTATTAATAA
This sequence comes from Coffea eugenioides, assembly GCF_003713205.1. Taxonomy (NCBI): domain Eukaryota; kingdom Viridiplantae; phylum Streptophyta; class Magnoliopsida; order Gentianales; family Rubiaceae; genus Coffea; species Coffea eugenioides. The sequence goes on along the minus strand of NC_040039.1, from coordinate 51,452,055 downwards.
AAAAATAAAATAATTAAAAGTTAGAAATAATTAATACATACATTTCACAATCCAAAAAGTTCACATCTAATAAATTAGACGATACAAATAAGTAACAAAACTATACTAATGATCACAAAATTTAACAAAATATAATAGTTATCTCTTTCGACATGATGTTTGTTATGATTATTGTAACAAATTTTTTTTCCCAATTTAGCCTTTTTTTTCCTCCTTCCTCCATCAGATATATCAATTGATGTTATTTTGTAAATACAAGTCATCATTTATCATTAAAGAATTTTTTAGCAATTATTTTCATTAATTAGTTATTAATAATTAATTAGTATTCTAATTACTCAATCGTTAGATATTAGTAAAGGAGAATGGAGGGAAAAGAAAGGCAAAATTCAAAAAAAATTTCGATTCAAAATCACAAGAATCATAGCAAATATCATGTAAAAAAAGATGACTAGTCTATTTTGTTAAATCTTATGATCATTAGTTTAGTTTTGTTGCTTGTTTTTGTTGTTTAATTTATTAAATATGAACTTTTTGAGTGGTGAAATGTGTGTATTAATTATTTTTATTTTTTTACTAATACAACTTATATATATGCATAAGGGGTATTTATGGAATAAAAGTTTCATCTCTCTCCTTAAAGTACTTTTTTAATAGGGAAAATGATCAGTTTCATCCTTTACATTTCACAAAAATATTCTTTTTGTCCCTCACTTTTAAAATGAAGCAATTTCGTCCTTGACATTTAAAAACTTAAATTATTACATCCCTGAACCCAAATTTCAATTTGAATCAAACTACCAATCAACCTGATTACAAATTTTGGGGGTGTAATTGATAGATTATTTGGTTAACTCAACTTGATATTCATGTGAAATTTAATGAACCTAAAAATAAAAAATAAAAAATTATAACATAAAAAAGAAAGATTAATCTTTCCTACATTATCATTGTATACATTGACGGTTTTATGTACCGCCATATCATTTTAATTTAAATTTAAACCCCAAATTTTATATTTATGATACATATCTAGATTCGCAAGCGGATATACTAACGGTGCATGAAAAGATTTACCAAAAAAAAAAAACTCTACTATTCCAAGACAAAGAATGACCTTTTATTTTATAATTTTTATTTTTTTGGTTTAATAAATGTCATGTGAATATGATGAAATTGACCGAATGATCTATCAATTCTATTTTCGAAATTTATTACTGGGTTATTGGATGGTTTGATTCAAATTGAAAATTAAGTTCAGGGATGTAATAGCTTTAATTTTTAAATATCATGGACGAATTTGCTTCATTTTAAAAGTGAGGGACGAAAAGAATATTTTTGCAAAATGTGAGGGATGAAACAGGTCATTTTCCCTTTTTAATATTATTTTCTCTAGTTGGATTAATTTTGTTGTCAAAACCTTAACTTTAGGGGAGGTTTGTATAAATTTACAAACTTTAGAGCAGGCTAGTGAAATTGTAGAAACCTCAGGATAGGTTTCTGAAATTAACCCTTATTTTATTTTTAGTCGAGCACAGAACAACGGACCACCAGTGACCAGACTCCGCAAGTCCTTGTTTATTGAATTGCAGTTAAAATTAGAGAAGACAGACGAACAGCCCAGCAATGGAGGAGAGGGACACGATACCCTTCAGAAACCTCCACAGTAGAGACTACCAAGGCCACAAGAAAAAGGTACCAAAATTCTTCACCTTCTCCCTCTTATGCAAATAAAGAAAGTTAAAGTCTTTCAGCTAAAAGCCCAGACTTTGTGGTGAATTTTGGTTTTCTGTGGTTAATTGTTTCTATTTCCCCAAAATATTTTGATTCAATTGCTGGAATAAGTATCACTGCTTAGATAAAGTGGTGGCTTTGCTCATGTTTTTGTTTAAAATTCGTAACTCTTTTTTTTAATATATAAATTTTTGGGGTGGGTGTGAGTACAGGTGCATTCGGTGGCATGGAACTGCAGTGGGACGAAGCTCGCTTCTGGTTCGGTTGATCAAACTGCTCGCATTTGGCACATTGAGCATCACGGCCATGTATGAACTTTTCCTTTTTTTTTCTTCTTTCTTTTTTCCCTCGTTATTTCTCCTTTTAGTTTAAAATGCTGTTGTTGTTTTTCCCGTCTAAGATTGGAAAGGGTTTACTCTTTTTTCTTTGCTGATTCAAAATCGTGCTTTTCGTTTTCTGTAATGAAGTCTCCAGAACTATATAGTTTCATTTTTCTACTTTGAATTAGTTTTAGGGTTTGTGCTGAATTTGATGTTTTGATTTTGAAACAAAGTTATACACGCGGTTGACGAGTATATTAGCACTAGTATCAAACTTCCAACAGAAAGGCATGTGTCCTCTTAGTTAATCTGTTGGTAAAGCATCTGAATGCTGTTCAGGAGAGCCTGTTCTGGCTGCATATTTTGTCAACTCTATTTGCTGTATACATCCTTCTGTGGGAACTTTAAAAAAAATTGTCTTCAATGAATTTTTATTCCATTGGAGATCATGAGGTCCTTAGCTATGTGGCTTCCACAGCAATGCATATCTTGTTACCAATGCAGGCAGGAATGTTTTGGAATGAATGACCACTACAAGAGAGCTGCTTTTCTTTTCCGTTCTTTTTCGTCTCTCTTTCTGACATTGAACAATTTGGTATTCTCTGCCTTGTATGGCCATTTGGAATTTTTCTGCAGGGTAAAGTTAAAGATATAGAGTTGAAGGGTCACACTGATAGTGTGGATCAGTTGTGCTGGGATCCTAAACATGCTGATTTGATAGCAACTGCGTCAGGTGACAAGACAGTTCGCTTGTGGGATGCTCGTAGTAAGTGAACCACCAGAATGCATACATCTGTTTAAATCTTACCAAGCAGTAATAACCTAACACTTCAATTGTAAGACATTTTAAAAAAGGTTTATGCTTAAATAGGTAAATAGAGTTTTGGAAAGGAGTTAATAGTCAAGTAACTATTTTGTTCTATTTATTCTGATGAAGGATCTTCTACGACATTAGGCCTTTGGATAAGTAACAGAGACTTTTGTTTTAGCTTTCAGTATTTATCCTGCTGTAGACTCACCCCCCCAACCCCCCTCCCCAAACAAAAAAAAAATAGAAGAAAGTTTCACAAAGTGCGGAAAGGAATATTTTCTGCTTCCAAGGTAATGCTTCATCTTTCTGGCAACATCTGAAAATTTTCTTCTGCAGCTGTGCTCTTTAGTTGAAATAGACATTGAATGTAGCCAAAGAAAAGTTCACTCTTCAATGGAAAACAAACTTGACATTCTACTCTATCCACTGCATGGAGCTGACTTGACAACTCAACTCTATAAACAGCATACTGCTGCTAAGGGTGCTCATATATTTGTGTCTTGAATTGACAGGTGGAAAATGTTCACAGCAAGCTGAACTTAGCGGAGAGAATATCAATATTACCTATAAGCCTGATGGGACACATATTGCTGTAGGGAACCGGGTATGCCATGCATTCCTTGCCTAACATTTTAAAGCTTTTATGGGTTCAGTATCCACAGTCTGGAACTGGATCTATTTTGCAATTATGTTTTCTCCTGCAAATCCATGTTCGTTTCCAAAGAATTATATTAATGCACGCAGATTAGTATGTAACTTGTTATCTACTTCTATCTAATTAGAAATTAGAAATTATGTTGCAGCTCTTCTTACAGTCTTGATGTGTTGTAGGATGATGAATTGACTATATTAGATGTTCGCAAATTTAAGCCTCTCCACAAGCGCAAGTTCACATATGAGGTACATTCATGTTTCAGCTAATGTTATTATTTTCATACAAGTTGTTCGTGGTTCATTTGTGATGGTGGTTGGAGGAGGAAGTGGTCTTTAGAGTCCACATCAGGTTATTTTGTGCAACATGAGATCTTGCAAACTTTACTTGGGGTATATCTAACCTAGTTATTCTAGGACTTTTAATGGCCATTTTGCCTTTCCTTCAGTGTCATGAATACACTTGTCTGAGATAATAAGTCTGGGATGATGTTGTTGATATTTCATGTGCATAGCAGAAAACCTGTACTTCTGGTTAACTGTTATAATTTTATGTACTTGTCTGAAGTAATTTACCTGATGATTAGCATTTCTTCTTTCCTCATTCCTTCTCAGTGAGTCAATTGAGATGCCTTGTCTTTATAATCTGAGATGAAGTCTTTAATTCAGGTCAATGAGATTGCATGGAACATGACAGGAGACAAGTTCTTTCTGACCACAGGGAATGGTGAGAAGAAATTAAGTGGAAATATCTATCATTCAGTGTACTTTCTTAAGAAATTTGATTGTATGTATTTTGTGTCCATATATTACAATTGCACTCCTTTCCTTTTGCTCCTTAGGTACTGTGGAAGTACTAGCTTATCCATCTCTTGATCGAGTTGACACCCTTATGGCTCATACAGCTGGTTGCTACTGCATTGCCATTGACCCATTAGGAAGGTGTTTCTCTGCATATTCTGTTGGCTATCAGCTTCTACTCTAATACATAATTTTCAGTGTGAAAAATAAAAAAAAACCCTTGAGAATGTTTTGGAACTAGTATATTTTGTTGGTTACAATTTTACAAGCTTTCAGGGTGGTAATGGATCAAATAACAATGCAAACCAAGGGGAGTGTTTGGATAGAGATTATTTGAAATACTATTTGGAATAATATATTGTAGCACTTTTTGTGATGTGATGTATATGGGATAAAATAGTAGTTGAAAATATAAAAAGGTGGTTGGAAAATGTGTTTATAATGCAAGCAAAATAATATTTGAAATAACTTGTGTATCCAAAGTGTATCAATTTGAAATTTGCTGCCTTGTGCAGATACGTTGCTGTTGGAAGTGCTGATTCCTTGGTCAGTCTTTGGGATATCAAGGAGATGCTATGTCTGCGCACGTTTACGAAACTTGAGTAAGTACTTCTGTTCCACGTTCCCTTCTATGAAATTAAGAAAGAGAGAAAACTCCCCAATCTTATTCATTGACCACTTGCTCATATAAGGAAATTGTATAAATAAAATTGGAGCATATGCTTGTCTTCTTTCCTATGTTTGTCCAGACCTGAAATGATTTCATGCACTTTCTTAAAGAGCTGTAACTCAAACACTTTGTTTTATTTTCTCAGATGGCCAGTTAGAACAATAAGTTTCAATCACACGGGAGAGTACATTGCTTCAGCCAGTGAGGATTTGTTTATTGATATTGTATGTTTTTCTAAACTTTGTTCTAGTGGTTGTCTCCTGCTGGTAGATGATGCTTAATTCTGAAGTTACTAAGTTCTGATCCAGTAAACATTTATGTCTTTTCCTGCGTCAGTCAAATGTTCAAACTGGACGAACAGTTCACCAAATTCCATGTCGAGCTGCAATGAATAGTGTAGAATGGAACCCAAAGCACAACTTACTAGCATATGCAGGAGATGATAAGAACAAATATCAGGCTGATGAAGGTTACTGGATTTCCTGTTCTCTTTGTAAACTAAGAAGGTGTTGTTTTGTAGCTACAAAATTTGAATAACGTTTCCCTACTTTGTTGCAGGTATATTTCGGATATTTGGCTTTGAGAGTGCCTAGTTGTCTGATGCACTGCTGAGGAGGAAGAAGTCATTTGAAGAGGCAATTTGAGGTTTCGGATACTTTTTTTCTGCATGCTGTTTGTTGCCCTATTCTATTGCTGGTGTATTTTGGATATTATTATGATAGTGCGGCCATATTTGGTCAATTTGTCATTTGGACGTTTATTTTTATTTATCTTCAGTTTTGTCTTCTTGAGGTAGTGTGTATTCAAGGGTTGGGCATTTATCAGTAGTGATTTCTTGCATAGCATGTTACCATGAATCAAAAGCCTGAAAATTGGGCCATTCATCAGCGTTCTTCTAATTTTATCTTTTTTGGAGTTGGGGGCGCAGAGGTTATTGCTGTAAGAATTGCGGTGAAACAAAAAAAGAAAGGGGCAAGGGACTTGGAACTAGCGAGACTTCGACTCCAACACATCATAAAAATAAAATATCAACTTAATTTCAGCGGACCTTCCCTTTGCATAACAGACTCGAACACAAGCAGTGTTGCAAAAACTGCATTTGAAACTTGATCTGAGTGCTGCAAATTGCAAACACAAAAGTGTCTTGAAGAAGCACCTGCTGTGTGACCCAAAATAACCACTAGGAAGTGAACTGTTGGAGACCAGTTGTTGCCTCTACCTTTTGAGGTTTCTTATCCAAATCAGTAGAACACCACCAAAGGTAAACTTCTAAGCGACCGTTATCAGCAGCAAAATGCATGTAATTATTGATCAAAGCATGCGGTACAAGAAGCTTGACGAGACACTCTGGACGTGGATATTTCAGTAACGTTCGGACCAGGATGCTTCACCCCCTTGAAGAGATGGACCCCCAATGTGTATAAGCAATGCAAAATTGATTACAAGCCTCGTAGCTCTTGATTCTGAAAAGTAGGACTATGTCTGGAAACCCAAGGGAGAAATTAGCCCCACATAAAATTCACCTTCTTAGTTCTTACTAATACAAGGAGAGGCCGAGCGGCCTTGCGGCCTTGGCTGATGAATAGGAGATAATGAAACTTACCTTGGCTAATGAATAGGAGATAATGATTTCTTCCTTTTAACCGTTTTGTTTTTAAACTCTTGTATCTTATGGATTCTGTGGCGCTCCATGTGCTTGAATGGAGGGAAGTAACTAAGCACAAAGGATGAATCTGCTGGTGGGGAAGATCAAGCCTGCAAAACAAACCAGGCAAAGGGTAATGAGATACTGAGAGAGCGAAGAAAGGGGCTTCCATTTGATCTCCACACTAGAGCTTTTCATTCTTTTTCCATTCTGGGGCTCCTTAGACAAATCAAAGCTAGCCCCCTTCATCCTCAGCTCTTGAATACATCTTGTAAGTGTTCGATTATCGTTCTTCTCTCTCTGCAACTGATTAGTCACTTTCCAGTACCTGAAAAGCTTCATCTGAACCAAAAACACGACAACTAGAGAAGTACACATGCTCAAAACAGATGGGATCCACCATCTGTGGCACATATTACGGTGCTGGTTCTCGTCTGAATTATAAGATGTAAATGAAATTGTTAAGAATAGCCCATGAAAAATAAAGTAAAAACAACACAGCTGAAATATTTCTTTTCTAATATTATCCAATCTGGATTCTTTTATGGCAATTTTGCGGCCAAAAAGATCTTCTTCTCTTTGCCAGAGCTTGAGAAGCAAGAGATGGCCTGGGCTTTGGGAGATCTCCATTAATGGATGGTGTTGTATGGCTGAAGATGTTGTGCTCATTGCAGAGATGAGCTTCTGCTGATGCTCTTCGTCTACAGGGATTTCGACTACGACATGGGCATCTTTCGTTTCTGCCATTTGATCAGAGTTGCTTGAAAGCAAAAAAGTTGACGATTAAATGAACAATAATTGGAGAACTAAATTAAAAGATGGATAAAAGAACTCAGAAAAATCTGTGCTTTGAATATCAGCGAATTCACGATTAACAAAAAGGTAACCAGCAATTGAGTTAGCAATGAGGAGGCAAATATTTTGATGATCGCAGATAGAAGAGTTAGAGAGTTTGGCAGATCTGGTGCCGATAAATGTTGGGATATTTAAATGGTGCAAAACGCCTGAGTTTAGCAACGGTCATATTTTTCCCAATGCATTGCCGGCACCTGCACAAGTAACGGTCGGATCTCTATTAAATTTTTCAAGGCATGAAGTACCGTTGCTCTTTCCTTTTCTTTTCTTTTTTCCTCCCATTTTCTTTTTTAATGCTTCAGACAGCTACTACAGCTACTGAGGAAAAAAAATACATTAAAAGAAACAATAAATTTGATCATTTATGTATCTCCATTAAAAAAAATTATGTCCTTCCATTGGCTGGCAAAATGAAGATAATTTTCTTTCTTTTTTTTCCAATTGGAGATTCTACGGGTGCGCTTGATAAAATTGAAATCTGAAATATAAATCGTTAAGTAATTGAATTGATATGCACTAAATTCGATTCGATATATTTGAGTGTATATCACTTATCTTTTGGGATAAATTTTTTCTAATAAATTCAGTGCCACTTAATTAATGAATTAATCTTCTATACATTGACTGTGCATACAGTTTCACTATTATATGCATTAATCCGAATTTAAATTTGTAACTCAAATTTTGCATGTGTGTCATATATCCAACTGTGATAGTCACCGTCAATGTATATAAGATTTACTTTTAATTAATTTAGATGTTCTATTTTTTTATCATAAAACATGTCTAAACACGTCAGCTAAACTGAGTTTTAAGTAACTATTATATATATTCAAGATAGATCTAGTGCGAGACTGCTTGCTGCAGTTCCTCATTTTAATTCTTAAAAATTCACATTTACATTTTTAAGAGATTACCTCAGCATATAATATAATAATTGGTTAGAGCAGAATTTTCAATATTCTTAAATATAGAACGGAAAGCAAGCATATATGTTGGTCTAACACCTTTTTTTTAATTTCAGTAATGCCCTATAGTCATTATTCTCTCTCTGTCTCTCTCTATTTTCTTTTTTAATTGAGTAACTACCTATTAATTTAACACAAATTCCTGCTTGTTCAGTTATTATTTTTGTTAAAATAGCATGTAGGCGTGCCTCTCTCAATGGTGCTCATAGATATTAATCTTTCCAATCAAATTGTTTTACTTGGTTAGGACTTAGGAATTAGAAGCAATATTTTTTTCCCTTTTATTTTGGTAAATAAAAGTTTGGGTGTGTTCGCCTCAAATTACTATCACAAGTTAAGACTTACATTCGAAATCATACGTCACTTATAGAAATTCTTACAGATCGCCTACCAATACAATTCTTATAGAAACAAGATATTTTAACATCATCCAACAAAACTATACACTTTTTTTTAATGCTACACCACCTGTATCAGGTGGCAACAAAGCTATACGCATGTAATTATAGAACCAAAAACTAGGATGGTTAAAATAATTTGTTCTTCATTAAGAAAAAATGTAAACGCCTAATAATTTGTTCTTCATAAAATGGTTGTTTTTTGGCACCATTTAGATGGTCCTTAAAATTGGACAAATAAAATTAAAAAAAAAAAGGAAAAAGAAAACATAAACTTAGTGCCTAACAAATAGAGTCCGCGATTCTACGTGGAATATATATCCATGCCTAAGCATTCTGCAAACGGCCCCAAACAACTTAAACGGCCGAAAACTCATCCACGCGTTGACGAAAGTGTCCTCCCTGTCAATTTGATATAACTTGCTCAGCCAGTATCCCAGTTTCAAGTTCTGGAATATTGTTACGACGTGTTGCTTAATCGAATTAATCAGCAGTTGATTTTTCCTTCCCTGGGCAAGAATGTCATAATCAAGATTTACTGTTATTGTAAGCCAGTCAAATAAGTTCAGTTAAAAAAAAGTCGATATACTAACATCAACACATAATTTAGTAACTTTAACTTGTGTATGAAAACATCTTTAAAAATCTCTATATCTAGCATAAACATATTATCTTATAAATCAAAGTAAAAATTTAATGTATTTAGGAGCATTTCAGCATTATAATAAAGTAAATGAGAAGTTTGAGTTTGGGATCATAATAACTAGAGAGACTGTTTGTGATTTCTCCAATGTGGAGATTATTTTTTCCTCTCATAATGAGACTGAAATTAAAACAGAAAAAACAATACCAAATAAATTAAAATTGTCAATCTAGTGACGCTGATACTATGCATAAGCTTTTAAATAACAAATTCATAATCACATAAGTTTATAATTTTATAGGAGAGGGGCTAAATTCACACCTTTCTATACTAAATTCGCACCTTATACATTTATTATACACTTGTGCCCTTAGATTTTAAGTTTATTTAATGCTTCTTGTAGTTTCAATAAACATATATTTATATAATAAAAAAGAGAAAAAAACAAATGGTTGCATTATAAAATAAAAAATTTTAAAACATTTTGCATGGGGTTAAGAACATTTACTAATTTAAAAGTTAAATTAACAATTCAAAATTTTCAAATACTATTAAGCATGTAAGTAAAAATGTTCACATATTTCAATTCCATGAAATTAAAATCAAGTAAGTTTCAAGATACAATATGCAATCATATTGACTTTATACTAGTAATACATAATATTTGGTTACATGTAAGATTTAAAGAAAAATCAATAAAGGAGAACGATAGTAGATCATAAGAGGGAAGAGAAGAAAAAAAATGTTGAATGAGAGAAACAAGAAAAGGAATTTTTATATAAGCCTTCAATAAAGATTTTAATATGAATATTTTTTTTGTAGAAAATATATTAATATTCCCTCTCTTCATTATGTAGAAAGCTAATTAAATACTATAAAAAAGTGTTGGGTGTGTTTGGATCCTTGTTTTTGGGGCTGTTTTTGAAAAACTGTTTTTCACATTACAAATGCTACAGTAAATGTGTATTTCTAAAACAACTCCAAAAACACCATATCCAAACATTATATCAAAAACAACAACATATGTATATTTCAATTATGTATATTATATATATATTATATTAATATAAATTGAAATATACAAATTGAAAATTATATATATTATATAAATATTTATATACATTAATATTATACATAATATATTATAATATACATAATATAATATACATAATATGTAATATTGTATACATAAATGTGTAAATATTTATACATAATATATTATGTACATTATATTATAATATATACATTATTAATGTATAATATTATTATGTACATTATTGTGTATAATAATGTCTAATAATGTTAGGTATAATATATAATATACATAATATGTAATAATGTAATAATGTATATTATGTATAATATATTATATTATATATATACAATATTATGTATATTATACAAATTGAAAATTATATATTATATATTTATATATTATATATTATATGAATATTTATATAATGAAATATACAATAAATATTACAAATTGAAATATTATATAAACACCATATTTATAATATTATAATATTTATAATTAATATTAATGTATATTATATATATTAAATATTTATATATTTATTTTTACATATTATAAATATTTTATTTTACTTAAAAAATATTTTTACATATTTCTAATATATTTATATGAATATTATATATTATATAAATTATATATAATATAATATATATTTTACATGTATATAAATGTACATTTATACATAATATATATATTAATGTATATTTATAATATACATTAATATTATGTATTATACATAATATAATACATTTATATTAATATACATAATATTAATTTTCCATTTATACATAATATTAATACATTTGTACATTTATATTAATTATATTAATACATTTATACATAATATTAATATATATTAATAAAACTATAATTTATACATTTATATAATATTCATTTGTAATTTATACATTTATAATAATATACACTTATGCATTTATAAATATATTTATATTTTGTATTATATATAATATAATACATTTATATATTTTTTAGCGAATATATAAATATATTTATTTATAAATATTTATAAATGTATTATAAATTCATAAATGTATGTAAAAATAAAATTATAAAAATACCCAAAAATATGTTTGAAAAATACCTCTAAAAATAATCCAAAAAAATCTACAGTAAAAGTTTTTCATATAGTTTTTGAAAAACAACCTAAAAAATAACTAATCCAAACGGACTTGTATTTCAAAAACGAAATGCTACAGTGCTGTTTTTGAAAAATAACCCCAAAAATAGCTAATCCAAACGGAGCCGTTGATTTAATGTATAAAAGCCAAGGACATAAATGTTTAATAAGTGTATAGAGTGTGAATTTAGTATGTATGAGTATGAATATAACCCCTCCCATTCTATAGTCTTATCTCTAAACTCTTAAACAAGATTAGAGAAAATAATTAATTACGTACTTTTTCATGTAGGTTTGAGCTACCTTTTTTACTTTACTTCTAAATGCAAAATAAGTCATTCTAAATTAATGATGAAGATGAAATATTGTAACACTAGAGAAAGTGAAATATTACTCATCTCAAACCAATATAAATGTTTTATAGCTATGTTAAATGTATATTGTGACAGCCCCACTTTCCCCTAAGGTGAACCAAAGAGGTTAGCGGACTGCCTGCCCAACTCTCGCCAGGACTACGGATCAGATTAGAGCTATCCGCTTCAATCCGGAACTTATAACGCGCGCAAATAAGGCAAAAGGGCAAAATAACCCAAAATAAAAGAAAATGAAACCCGGAGTCGGCCATGAATAGTAACCGACTCGTCCGAACCCAACCAAACATCGAATTACATATACCCCATAACATTTAGCCTTTACAAACCAAAATGACATTTAAAAGTGATACAAAAGTCACTACATATATGGTTTGCCAAAACAAAAGTGAAAACGGCCCTAATGATACATTTAGGGTCCCATTTTATATACAATACAAAAGAGTCATTCATCTAGTTCATTTGGCAACCATTTATCAAAATTCATTCCAAAAGAGTCATATTCCTGTAAGGAAAACAAAAGGAACGGGGTGAGCTAATTGCCCAGTGAGAATACAACTCAAGCAACCAAGTTCATGGATACATCAAGCTTAACAGTCCAATTTACCAAAATAAATAAAGCCACACATTAATAATGAGGATAAAAGGATACGGGTGGCTCTCAAGAGCCCTTTTCCTCGTTTGAATTCTTGATCGGTCTCATTGACTCTCCGTCAATGTTTGAAAAGTAACCAACTGTAGACCCCTCTTCTCTCCCATTCCTTCCACCAAACATCCCCCTACCGGGCCCGCACTCCAAACACTTGCACTGTGGTATTACTCGAGTATACCGGAATCAAGAGTCTCTCATACTACAAGATTCCTTATAACTTTACCCAAGGCTCATTAATTGTCACGACCAAACCCTTGTCGGCTCGATTCAATCAACTACCAATGGGGTTGAGCTCAATGATAACATTTGTAGTCGTTGGATACTTGTCCAATCGATATCAAGTCATGTATTTCATTTCATATATCAGTTCATATAACTTTCCAATAACTTTCCAATAACTTTTCAATAACATGTGAAACAATAAGTGAGAGTGATAAAGTACACTCTCACATCAATCCATTAACATACAACATCTCAAGTTCAAATATCAAAGCCATATAATAGCACACAAGTGAGTAGTACACTCACCAATCAATTAAGTGCTATTTCATGCACTTCCGTCAGGAGAATGTCGTGAGCTATCGTCACGCCCTAGAACATGTAAACAAATACCATAAGACTCATAACGAGTCATAAAGTCAAACCAATTATCGCCCAATAGGGTTTCATGCATGGAAATTCAAGGGTTAAATACTTAACCTTTACTCAAGTCGAGAATATAGTTTTCTAAATCTCGAGTAAAAATTCGGGCAGCATGCCCTTTGTGTTTACCAAATTTTCCAGCCATAAGGCTTCATTATTTTTCTTCAATCACAACCCAACAACACACATATAAGCATTTCATGTCAAGAGTCGTTCCATAGCTCACAATATCATAAAACAAGAAACCATACCGAGCCATAAACAACACCAATTCACAACCCCAATAGGGTTTTATAAACATATACAAGCATGAAAGCAAACCAGAAATTAAGAAAGGCTTTAATGTTGGCCTTGATAAGAAAACCGGTTTTGACGTCATAATGCGGTAATGGCACAACTCTCACTACAATTATCGGTTAGGGGTGTAAGACCCACCGTTTCGAATCTATGAAACAGGGCTACAACAATGTAGAAGGCCTCTCAGTCCAAATCCTAGCACAACTAGGTCAAAAGTGCCAAATACCAAACCAGAATTACCAAAACAGATTTGCAAAACGCAGAAAACTGTAATCGGTATATCTCAGTCCATACAAGTCCAAATGCCGAAATTCCAAAGGCATATGTTAGCTAAGACATTCAGCTACATTTCCGCAGAAGACACCAACTTCAAAATCCAAACCAATTCCAGTCAAAATAGGCAATTACTATCGCAGTTCGGACATTCTGTGCACCAAAAACAGCAACAGTAAAAACGGCATAACTCACTCTACACTTGTCCAATTTCCCTGAAATTTTGCAGGCACACTAAACTCATCAATACCTACAACTTTCATGTTTTGAGCAAAGTCCAATTCAGCCTCTAGCTATGACCTAAAATTTCGGACAGAATAGGGGTTCATGAACCCTAACTTCTCACATTTCATTCCAAATCCAAAATTGATTGCATTTAACAACAGTTCATACCTACTAGAGTCAAAGCCCCTTATTACCAACCATCATACTAGTCCACAACATCAAAATCATATGAAACCAGAAAATTCCTCATAAAATGGAAAACTTCACTAAATCAAGCCAAACCAAGAAATAAATCATATAATCCATCACTTTAGCCACTTCTAAGCCAAACATAAGCATCATTAGATGTAGTAGGGTGTTCAAGCATCACTTACCAAGCAATCAAGAGAGATAGGGAGTGTGGACACCTTAGCTCTTCAAATCAACTTCAATAATACACTCAAGAGCACCAAAGGAAGGAATTTCATGGAGTAGATTCTAGTTTAAGGACTTGAGTTGGGTGATTTGAGCTTGTTGGAAGCTTAAACTTGGAAGAGTTTTTCTTTCTTCTTTGATAAGAGGTTCGGCCAACACAAGGGAAGAAAATGGTGAATTTTGTGAATTTTTGGAGATATTTAACCAATTTTGGTCAAAGGTCAAAATAGTGAATAGTAACTCTTAAAGTCAAACCAATGGAAAATTGACACTTGGCACTCTAATTCCTATCCTTTCTTTTCTCTCTCACATCAATCAAATCTCACTCTCTACTTATCTCGTAACATCCGATAAATTTTCCACAGTATCCGAAACATAACCGTATTGGCCGAATTTTCCCGAACTTTTCGCACTCGTGGGTCCCACGTCCAATATATATTCTTAATTTTCTAAAAACTATCCAATACGAGAAAACTCATCTTAAAACTATAATTACTCATAAAATTCACCAGAAAAATATTCCTAAGCCAGAAAATGCAGAAAACATGCAATTAAGGGGAAATAAACCCTAGGAAAAATATTAGGGTTTTACGGGTTCTCACATATATAGGGAAAATGGTCAATTTAGTCCCTAAACTTTTTTTTACGTCAATTTAGTCCCTATATATTATTTGTAGCCAATTTAATCCTTAAACTTATATTTCGATTCCAATCAAGGAACTCAGCGGCGGCGCCGCTACATAATTTTCATTATGCTCCTAATCGAGAAACCCAAAAGGGGTATTTTAGGAACTTCAATGCAGGGCCGTAACCAGTCAATGCTGGGACCGTTGAAAGAGGAGTAATTTTTTTTTCCAATCCAAATTCACACTAATTATTGCCGGATATTCCTTGTTTTGCCGGATATTCCTATCGGCTGAGCCTGATTTCGGAGTCATTGGAAAGCCAATCGGTGAAGCTTTACTTTTCTGATTCACAAAGCATCCCACTGATGGATGGCTCAAGATAGCTGGTAGTTGCACCCAACCTCCATAAACAATGCCCCTGCTTCTTATCCTCTTTTTAAATCCTTCAGGAAGCGTCTCTTCGACAGATGTGGTCCTAAATGGTGGCTTCCCTCCCCGATCAGCAATCAATTAGTAGTCCAAATCTTCAAGAAAACCACCCGATTCTTCATTTCACATCCCTTCACCTTTATCTTCCTCATCTCTCTTGTTTTCGCCTTCTGTTTCAACGTCGAGAAGGGGGCCCACTACCTCATCTCTTCCGTCGACGGCGACCCTTCTCTCAAGTCCCTCATCTCCCGTCTCAACCTATTTGGCAACCAACAATACCACCACCACCTCCACCCTTACAATATCCGCTGCCGCCGTCGTCACGCCTTTCTTCATCTCTCTAGTATCGAAACCTTTGACGAAAACTTCTTCTTGGGTGATTTCGATTAAGCCCGTTCCCTCTTCAACCCCACCACTAAATTCCAACCCAATGGGACCTTTGTGATTCTCTCCAATTTCAACCCTAGTCTGGGGTTTTTCGCCCGACCCTATTGTGGACAATGACGCCTCTTTCACAGTACGGTCTAGTGTGGTTGCCTTTATAACCCCTTCAGAGCCATTAGAAATCCCTCAAGAAAGCACCTCGTTACATCCTGATGCTAATGATTCCACCAAGGATTCAAATGCTGTTGTTGATTTACACTTCTTGCTAAGGGGTCTTGAATTAGGCTAACGTGACAGCATGGCATTGATGTACTTTGTTTGGATTTTATCAGCTGCATATGGGTACGTGATCTTGACATTCTTGGTTACTTACATCTGGGTTGGAATTGTATTTTATCAGGTTTCCAATGATTTGTTAGGGAAATCCAAGAACTTTTTCAAGGCTATTTGGGATGGATAAAATTTGGGGATAAGAAGGCTGTCTGAATTTGTTTTAATAAGGTGCCTGTAAGGGATGCATTGGCTCAACTGATGGGGATATATTTTTTTGGACAAATGGATGATCAGTATGAGTTTTTCAAGTTTTTTATGAGGATGAAATTGATGCATTTCTCTGACGTCGTACCGTGGGTTTTGGGGCATAAGAGAAAAAGAAAACTTGTGGTCTATGACGTTTTTACAATAGATATGTGGGTTGCCATTCTTGACTCAAGGAAGAGCGGGAGGGAGGTGGTGCCCAGTAGTGAAGTCCCTAAAATGCCCTTTTTAGGTTTCTCGATTAAGAGCATAATGAAAATCATGTGGCGCCGCCGCCGCTGAGTTCCTTGATTGGAACCGAAATATAAGTTTAAGGATTAAATTGGCTACAAATAATATATAAGGACTAAATTGACGTAAAAAAAAAGTTTAGGGACTAAATTGGCCATTTTTCCATGTATATATTTTGAAGCTATCTTAGAAACTAAAATAATTAATGGTACATTTACCAAACATAAGAGTCTATTTATATTTTGTAAATATTTTTTTTGTGTAAGTGAGAGGTTTCAATCTTACAAGAATCTTTTAATAACTAAAGATATAATAATAATTTCCTTGATCTTACATATTAATATATTATTATCAGGCCGTTTAGATTGTTATTTTATAGAGTTTTTATTGAAAAATGTATTATAATGATTTGCTGTACGTAAAATAAAAAAAATGATTGAAAAATATGTTCGTGAAAAACGTAAAATTTTGCTAAAGAGAAATTGCAATCCAAACAAGGCCTTAGTTATTAAAATTTACTACTTGTTATTTTTAGGCTTAAAGTACAGGGAAAATTGTTCACAATTTTGTTTACATTTTGTCAAATAAGTTTTTTTGTCATTCACATCTAAAGTGTTCTTACAAAATCAAGTTAGCTAAATTTTGATTCCAACCATAATTTTCGATCACCTCTCTGCTCGAGTCCACTATACGATACAAAAATGTTTTTTTAGGTGTAAATAGGCCAAATTTTGATTTTTTTAGTGGCAAAAAGAAACATGAGTTGAGTTATTTGTTTAACTAGATGAACAAAAAAGAATGTGGGTTGGGTAATTTATTTAACTGCAAATGGAATCTGACTTTTGTTGTACTCAAAATAGTGTCTGTAGCAGGTTATACGATGGATTCAAGTTAAAAAGTGATTGAAAATCTAAATTAGACTGCACCTGATAAATTTGAAGTTTAAAAACTAAAATTTGAAATATGAATTTATTAAGTTAAATACTACTAATCTGATACATTTAAATTTGTATCATATTAAGTGATAAGTAAATAGCTTATTATTTATTTTTAAGAGCAAGATTTACCTAAAAAATTTAGTGCCATTTAATTAATTCAGATACTGCATTTTTAGTTGTCAAATGTGTCTAAACGTAACATATTAAGAATTGAATCCATTAAATTTAAGTGTTGAATTGAATTATCAAATAGAATTAAGTGCTAAATTAAATTATCAAATAGAGTTATATACGGAATTGGAGGGACTATTGCCGACTTATTATTATTTAGTGGGTTAAATGCAAAAAACCCCCACAAATTATATACCCAATTGCAGTTTACCCCATAAACTATAATAATAGGCATTTTGCCCCCTTGAATGACATGTTTGGACAAATCTACCCCTTTTTATTTTAAGCATTGTTATTTTTCTTTTTTCCCTATCATTTCTTTTTAAATTCTTCATTTTTTTCTTTAAACATTGTTTAAATAAGTAGACTAGATTAGTCAAAATTTGTTTATTTCTTAATTTCGTATGTCAATATTTTATTAAAAAAAATCTATGGAATACAAGATTTTTTTTCCAAATGTTGAAGTCAATGTCATTTAAGAAATTGAACTTTTCAAATATATAATAACAAAATAGAGAAATCGATTAATCAATTATTAGTAGTCTCAATAACAAAAAAAATGAACTACTATCGTTGTTTATTCTTATTTTTTATTTCACTACAAATAACAATTGCTAACTTTTCTTTTTTATTTGATATATAATATGTTACTTTTATTATAAGTAGTTGAATAATTGTGAACTCGTAATTAGTTTATAGGTACTTAAATTGTTGAATTACTAGATTAATACACTTTACAATATAGGCTACATATATTTTGTAATAACAAAGAGTTTATGACAAATTATTAAGAATGAATTTAACAAATAAACAAATTAAAAGTAGTTTAAAAAATATTAAAATTTTTTATGTAAGTCTTTTCACATCGGAGAGAGACGTTGGCTAGTTCCACGAGAGAAGGAGAAAAAAAGAAAATAAAAGGAAAAAATGAAAAAAGCTAATAGAGGAAAAAAAAGGATTTAAGATAGTAGGGGTAGTGTTGTCAAAACATATTATTTAAGGGAGCAAAATGCCTATTATTATAATTTAGGAGGTAAACTGCAACTAGGTATATAGTTTGTGGGGGGTTTTTTGCATTTAACCCTTATTTAATAAAAGTGAGGGACAAAAAAACATATAGTAAAACCTCGACTAAAGGCTTACGCATTCGTAGCCGCATCTATTAGTTTGCTACTCAACCCTCCTCGTCCATCGAAAAAACTAACTAGCACAAGTCAACAAATAGTAATAAAAGCTGGAAATTCACCGCCGCTGCCGGTTTCCAGTCAACTCTGAGGCCCCAAAATTTGTCTTCCCATTATTTCTTGTCAAGAAAGAAAAACCCGACCAAACGGCTCACTATATATACGCATGTTCCGATGAATTCCTTCTGCTAAGCTGAATTTCAGGTATAATATTCGAGAATTTGGAGACTAAAGATTAGTTCTTTTTGCTAATTTAAACTTGTTGTAAGGGGGGGAGACAGTAAGAATGCATTTGTACAATGCTTGGTTGCCGCCGGCGGTGGCGGAGGAGACGAAGAAGGAGAAAGAATCATTCCACAAAGTGTTGAAGTCCGTGAAGGAATCGTATAAAGTGGATGATCCTGAATCTGTTTACGCCACTCTTAAATGGGTCTCCGTTATTGACCTGTGAGTTTTCATTTCTTACTTCTACTACTTTTATCCGTGTAGCTGTAAGAATTCGACATTTTGAAATTGTTCCGTGAATTGTTACTGAAATTGAGACCCTTTTGCTGCTTATGAAATAGGGTTCTATGATTGCTTTAGTTATAAAAGGAATTTTGCGAGTGCTTTGGTATGTCAGAGGTCTCTTCTACATTTATGGGGTCCTTTTTATCTTTTTTTTTTTCTGATTAATTTGTCAAATTTCATATTTTTTTAGTCTTTTCTATGAATATGAAAAGTTAGAATGTAAGTTAGTATGTCCTTGAAGGGTACAATTTGATGTGAGTTAATTACAAGTTGATTTCTAGCATTTATTGGGGCTTCTTTTCATGTCTGGTACTGGTATGGCATGCTTACCGTAAAGGAACCTACAATTTGGAATGAATGGAGTGAAGAAGTGAGAAATGAATTGTTGGCAATGGGATAAGTAGTAAGTGTACTTGGCGCTGAAGTGAAGCTATTTTTTTCATTTCCTTGTGCAGGTTTATAAAGGCAAAAAGTGAACTTTTAATGGAAGATGTGACAGCTGTTGTGAAAACTGGGTTGGAACTGTTCCAAATATCAGAGAACAAACTTCACGTGCAGGTAGTGCTTTTGACGTAGACTGCATAATCCTTATTCTTTTGCTTGTTGATATATTTCCAGTAACGGTGCTGGTTTGACTTATTTTTACTAGGTTAGATGGGGAAATCTCTTGGTAAAAATATTGAACAAATATCGAAAGAAGTTGTCCTTGAAAGTTCAGTGGCGCCCTCTGTATGATACCCTGATCCATACGCATTTCAAGAGGTCAGTTTCTTTACATATGGACCTACACTTTTTCTTCCCTTCTGCAGTCCACGCAGTAATGTAATTAATTTGTCATTTGGCAAAATAAGAGACAAAAGATGCATGGCAAGGTGCTAAGTGTTTTGTGCTGATTACTAAACGTGGTTTATCTTGAAATGGATATGAGTGTAGGAAATTACCAGTGAATAGCATTACTAGATAAGGTAGTGCTCTAAGGGTTGGGAGACATGCAATTAGAATAGCTTGTGAATGTTCAATGCAGATGAATAACAAATGAACGTTTGGGTGGAGAAAAGATAAGAAAAAATGATGTAAACAGAGTACCCAATAAACAAGGTAACTTCTGGTATAACCAATAAATTAACTCAGACTCAAGCTGAATAAAATTTGGTTTTGTGTAGTCAATCCAAATTATTGAAAGATTCTTTGAGTCAAGTCGTATGGAATTATGGGACATACATTTCCTTGGCTAATTTTCAAATTTTTTGTGCAACTCTGGACCTTCAATTGCTACTGTCATTTTCATGTGATTTTAGTTTGTTAATTACTATAAGCATTTGTTGAACTTCTAAAGCATCACATTGACAAGTAAATCTGGTCATGGCTGCAGGAACACTGGCCCAGAAGGGTGGAGAGTGAGACAACGACATTTTTCGACAGTTACTTCTCTTGTTCGATCCTCTAGGAGATTCTTCCCTCCAGGCTCTGCCTTTGAGATATGGTCTGAATTTAGGTGATATTCTTGGCTCTTTTCTCTTTGCACATTACCATCAAGTGTTTAAAATTGTGGATGAAAAAGAGCAAGTGTTTCAGACTTAATTTTCTACTTGAAACATCTAGTGTGGAAATCAAAAATTTTTTTAACAAACTTGTATGCTGCTGCTATGATGCCATCCCTATTATTGGTTTCAATTGATGCATCTTGTAAATTCTCAGTGCTAAGATCACAAACTTCTTGTTAAGTGGTGTTTTATGTGATGTCCTCTTTCAATTTTGTGTTCTTTTTGCTACTTTTTAGAGCTTGCTTTATGCTTACCTTTCCACAGTATACAGCTCTTGTTTTAATGTGGTTTCACTGTTATGTTCAACCTGTCAATTGATGTTATAAATTTGCTGGTACTGTCAAACATGCTTTTAATCATCTACCTATTGTATGATACCCATTTACAGATCTTTATTGGAAAACCCATGGCATAACTCTTCTTTTGAAGGTTCTGGGTTTGTTCGGCTGTTCCTTCCAACAAACTTGGACAATCAGGACTTCTTTTCACAGTAAGGAAAACTAGTAATTGTTGGAAGACTCTTCTGTAACGGTTATTCTAATTGTATGGTAAACTGAATTTATTTCATCTCTTATTGCAGAGAATGGATGAATTTATGTTTAGACCACTGGGATTGTGTACCAAATAGTCAGTTCTGGAACAGCCAATGGGCATCCGTTACAGCTCGCGTAATAAAGAATTATAAGTTTATTGACTGGGAGAAGTTTTTACCTACTCTTTTCAATAGATACTTGAATATGTTTGAGGTGAGTATACCTTTGCCTGATTTGCTTATTTAGACTAATAGCTCACATGTGGAATCAAAGTAAACCTCATCTGTGGTAATTCATGCTTTGTGAAAGACTTGCTTCTTTTCCTCTCCAAAGGGATCTATCAATTTTTAGTTTAAAGTTAGAGAATAAGTCTTTACCTGCTTGATTTTATTTCCTCATGAATCGTGGATCTCTAATAAAGTTGGCTCAGGATAAATTTTTGTCATTGCTGGACTATTTATGCTTGCTATCTCTGCCTCGAAAGCTACAGGCTTCTTCGAAGTGAATGATAGTGTCAAATCAAATAAGTAAGGGTTCAGCTGTAACCGTGAATGTAAATATAAAGCATGAAACTTATGAAGTCATTGATGTTTTAGCATCAAAATGCTATTTTACCATCCAAGAGATTAATTTTTGGGGATACATGATAAAAAGGAAGTTGAGATGGTCAGATTGGGATATGGTTTTGATATGTGCTTAAGCACTGGTTTTAGTGAGTGAAAGGGATTTTTTGGAGTTTACTTGAGAATTATGTGGAGCTTAATCCACAGAAGAAGGCAGGTTGATTACACTTAAGGTAGATCTTAAAATATGGGATTATCTGATTGAGATAAAGCAGTTATTGATTCCAGCACTATGTGGAAACTGTGGAAAGATTGGTGGAACATTGGGTGGTCAGGGGGCTTCTACGACTTGGCTATGTAATGCATTAATCAAGAAGCAAATCTTGTGTGGAATGATTGATTTATCTCAAAAAAGTCTTATTTGATTTATTTAGGATAGGGTTTTGCACTCCACACCAATCATGGTTTTGTGTTTTCTATTTGTTTTATCTTTCTTGTTTCCATGGATGATGTTTGATGGTCACACTCAAGGGAGATGCACACACTCTACGTGTTTGTGCAATTGTGGAATAAGTAACTTAGAAAAATGAAATAAAAAAAAATAACTGAATTGAAAGGAAGAGACTTAAAGTTGTAGAAAGATATAGGCATTAGATAGTTACTAGCCTGAGGATATTAATGGAGATTAGAAAAGTTGTTACGCCCAGAGGGTGCTCAATCTTTAACATTGTAATGATGGCTAGTGTAGCTTTAAAATGCTTCACCGCAGGAAATGTGGCTCTGGATTTGAGTTTTGTGTCAGCCATTTCTGCAAAAAAGTTGAAAGTCATCGTACTGGTTTAAACTTTTTGCAGTTACCAAAAGTAAATAAATAAATACTTGGTACATCTTATAATCTATGAGCAATAACAGGTTCCTGTAGCTAATGGGAGTGGCTCAAATCCGTTTTCTGTGGATGTTTCAAGAAATACCAGATTCTTGTTTTCAAATAGAACAGTTACTCCATCAAAGGCTATTGCTAAATCAATTGTAAGTTGATATTTTGAAGCATGAGAAGTTAAGAATGTGTTATGTAGTTCCATGAAATATTTACTTATTATCTCACTTCTGATGCAGGTTTATCTATTGAAACCTGGTGGTGCAGCACAAAAATACTTTGAGAAATTGGTCAACCTCTTGGAACAGTTTGTTTTCTGAAATTTTGTTGTTTTACATCCAACAAAAATTGATTTTGCTGGATAAGATATTGTCATTTACCCATTTTTTAAATACAGATATTATCATCCTTCTAATGGCGGTCGTTGGACTTATTCACTGGAGCGCTTTTTGGCTTACTTGGTTCACATATTTCACAAACGTTTGCTACATGAGCAAATGTCAGATAATCTATCCTTGTGAGTTTAGTTTACATTTATCAGTGATATGTGGATTGCTTTCTTGATTGGGAATTGTTGATCTTCAGGAGCAGCAGGGATGATGGCAAGAAAAGTGAACTCTTCCTCCAGCAGTCTGACCGACTTTCTTTTATAAATGCATTGCTGAAGCTGATTGATCGTGGTCAATATAGCAAGAATGAGAATCTATCTGATACAGTTGCTGCAGCAACCTCTGTTTTGTCATACCTGGAACCTTCACTTGTTCTACCATTTTTAGCATCTCGCTTCCACATGGCTTTGGAGACTGTTAGTATACTACAAAAACTACTTTTTAGCTGGATTTGAAATGGAAAAATTATTGTTCTTTCAATTCCCTAAAAAGCTTTCCATCTTGCCAAACTTTTTTAATTCCATCAATTTTGATTTTTGTATCAGATGACAGCTACACACCAGTTGAAGAGTGCTGTGACATCTGTGGCTTATGCAGGGCGATCGCTGTTTCTCACTACCCTGTCATGTTCACCTTTCAAACAAGATGATTTTGGTGGCACCGATTCTTTCAGTGATCTTCTGATGATTGCTTTGTCCAATGCCTTACTTGGTTTAGATGCCAATGATCCACCAAAAACCTTGGCAACCATGCAACTGATTGGTTCTTTGTTCTCCAATGTAAATGTTGATATTTATAATACCTGTGGAAAAATGTATGCATTCTTTAAATGTTACTCAGCTGTCTTTCACTTGCAGATGGCTTTGCTGGAAGATAGTACAAATGAATTATCACCCTTACCAGAATTTCAGTTTTCCGAGTGGCTTGATGAGTTCTTGATTCGTCTTTTTTCTTTGCTTCGGCACTTGGAACCAAGCGGTGTTCTGTAAGTAGGAATTTCGATGTCTCATCCTTCTATCTGTCTGCAGTCTCTAACGAAAATTACCGCTGCTCTTGTTCTTTATACTGGTTTTTACTAGCTGCATTGGTGCAGGAATGAAGGAGTTCATTCATCAACAACTTCAGGAACAATTCTTGTTGAGGATGGTCCTTACTACTTCTGCATGTTAGAAATTGTCCTAGGGAGGCTTTCAAGAGCACTTTATAAACAGGTGCTTGTTGTTCTGTAGTTGAATAATTGTTTCAAATTCTGAATATCTATTTCTTGAAGATATTGTGATTTTAATCATCTTCAACAGGCTTTAAACAAAATTTCCAAGTTTGTTAAATCAAATATTCTTCCTGGGGCAATTGCTGAAGTAGGACTACTATGTTGTGCCTGTGTCAATTCAAATCCAGAAGAGGCAGTTCTTCATATCGTTGAGCCAATTCTACTGTCTGTTATATCTTCCTTGAGAGAGACACCTGTTACGGGTTATGGAGGGAGAAGAACTTCTGAAGCCATTGGACGAAGCAAGGTTTGTTCAACTGTAATTGGATCTTTTATTGGCTTTAAAATTGTCTTGAGTTCTCCTCCTGATAATTAGCAGTGTTTCTTCCAGGAAAAAGCCTCACTTTCTCCAGCTCTTGAAACAAATATTGAGTATCAATTGAAAGTATTATCAGTTGCGATCAGCTATGGAGGTCCTGCACTTCTTCGCTACAAGGATGAGTTTAAGGAAGTGATTTTTTCTGCATTTGATTCAACATCTTGGAAGGTGGTCATCCTGCTAGACTTTTCATGATTTTTAAGTGATATCAATTCAATCTATACAAATGTTTGTTCTCTCTGTTAAGCAAAAACAGGATACTTAACGTATTTAATAGCAGTGTGACCTGATGCTCTCTCTGGTCCTATTCGATTTGGCAATTATTTTCAAATGTTTTAACAAAGAGACATAAAGCATATATTCTGCTTCTCGGTGTAAAAATCATAATTTCCATTTAACTGAAGATATAGAGTATCTTATGGTCAACTTTAACTTTATATTTTGAACTTAAGATACATGGGCCTTAACAACCTAGTAGGTTAATGTTGTTATCAAAACTAACATAATATTAGCATGTTGCTATATGCTTGCATTTTTAGGACCTTGAATAGTTTAAAATATTTCCAAGTCTTCAAGTTTTGGAGGTTATTTTGTAATGCAATCAAATCCATCATGTTTCCTTTTTCTTCATGGAGACTTTATATCTTGACAGGTAAATGGTGCTGGTGATCATGTTCTCAGATCTCTTCTTGGAAGCTTGATTCATTACTATCCTATTGACCAATACAAGTCTGTACACTTCGTGTTCCTATTTTACCACAATGAAACTATTTAGATTACACACATATGATATACGTGCACCATTCTAGATGCACAATTATAGATATGAATGAACTTCCTTGTTCTCAGGTGTCTTTTGCGTCATTCTGCTGCTGCATCATTAGAGGAATGGATTAGCACAAAAGATTTTTCAAATGCTGTACCACCTGTCGGTCCAAAGTGGCATATCCCTTGTGATGATGAAGTTGAATTTGCGAATGAACTCTTGAAGTTGCACTTTGACTGTGCTTTAGATGACCTTCAGAAGATATGCCAATCTAAGATCCACTGTGATCCAGGTGCTACTTGGATATTTCAACTCAAATGCTTTTAAACTTTAATTGCAATTCCTACCCTTTTTCAGAACATATAGAAGGTTGATGCTTAAGAATAACTACCAAAATATAGTGCACTATGTTCGTTGGAATATTTGAGACGCTTAAGTTTTTGTTAAGCACACATGAAATTTTTTTTTGGTTACTCTAATCACATCAGAAAGTTAAAGAAATACTAGAACGCTGATCAGTGATCCTGTTAAAATTCAGTCTATGCCATCTTGTCCTGTTGCAATGCATTGCCTGACTAGTGTATACACATCGATGGACAGGAAATGAGAAAGAGCATTTGAAAGTGACTCTTTTGCGTATTGATTCATCATTACAAGGCATTTTGTCATGCTTGCCCGATTTCAGACCGTCTGTTGGGAATGGGATGGTAGAAGATTCTGGTCTTTTTTCTTTCTTAATTGCTGGAGCAACAGGTTCACTTGTTGGCAGCACAGAATTGCGAGAAAAGGCTGCTGAGATTATCCATGCTGCTTGCAAGTGAGTATCTACATGTGTCTTTATTTATCTATCTTATCATCTATCTATCTTTCCACCCATCTTTTACCTATTGACTTTCAGCAAACCATAGGTTTACATTTTTTGCATTCTGTTGTACTTCTTGCAGATACCTGTTGGAGGAAAAATCTGATGATAGCATTCTCTTGCTGCTTGTCATTCGTATAATGGATGCTTTAGGAAATTATGGTAATCAATGGAGAGGAAGTTACTTACATATGGTAATAGATGAAAAGTTATCAGAATAAGCGTATATTCTATGTTTTTCATTTTTTGATCCAATTAACAGGAAGTTCTGAATATGAGGAGTGGTCGAGTCACCGGCAGGCTTGGAAACTGGAATCTGCTGCCATAATAGAACCTCCGATCAATTTCATTGTGTCATCTCATTCTAAAGGAAAAAGAAGGTCTACTCTCTTTTCTCCTTGAATTTCCACTGTAGTGCATGCAATGGTGCTGTTAACTTTTCCTTGTTACATCTTTAATTAATTACAGGCCTAGATGGGCTCTTATCGACAAAGCATATATGCACAGCACTTGGAGATCATCGCAGTCATCATACCATCTGTTTCGGACGAGTGGCAACATATCTCCATCTGATCATGTGCTTATCTTGCTGGATGATCTTCTTAATCTGTGTTTACACAGCTATGAAACAGTCCGGACGTAAGTTCAGAGCCAGGAGATTGAAGTGCTTAAAAAATAAATATACTCTGATACCATAAAATTTGTCACATAAGCAGATATTTGTTATACAAGTTGTTAAGTTGTACTTTCTTGCCATGGTTCTCTAGGGGTTCCTGTATTTTTAGTGTAAGTTGCAAATTTGAAAGCAATTGAGTTATAATTTGTTTCCAATTTTAAGACAGGCTTCCATGCTTTTTGTGAGGTGGTTGTGCATTTGATGTATCATGAGTTTTATACATGCTGTGGGGTTTTCTGGTCTTAATCTGGAAGTGAGGGAAGTTTTAAGATTGATTTTAGTTCGATGTTCATGATTCTGCTAACTATGTTATTCCATATGATCTTTGAAATGCTTCAGCCCTTTTATCCTATCAAAAGGAATTAATCTGCTGTGATCTTTTAATCTACTGTTGCATAAGTCATGCCTAATGGATGGTGATGACTGAATAAATAATGCATTAAGAAAAGAGATCATTGCAAAAGTGAAATGACACTTTTCTTTATTATATTGCCTTCTGTAACTTAGCATTTGCATTCTCTCTCTCTCTCTCTTCCTCCCTCTGCTGTAGGATTTTTTTTTTTAAATTTCTGATTAATTTTTCTCTGGCATTTTCAGACTTGCTGGGAAATCTCTTCTGAAAATGCTGAAAAGATGGCCTTCTACAATCTCGAGCTGTGTGTATGCTCTGAGTGAAAATTTAAAGGCTCCGAGTTCACCAGAATATGCTGTCTTGGGCTCTTGTGCAGTCCTTTCAACCCAAACTGTTCTCAAGCGTTTGACATCGGTAATTATTAACATGAAAAACTTTTAAGTTTCTGAAGTGATTTTTACTGAGAACTGTCATATTCTTTTTTGTATCCAGGATGCAAAGGCCCTCTGTTGTTTTCTTCGTGGAATTCTTTCAAGGTTACATTATTTTATTATGTTAATTTCTATCAAGATTTTTATTTGGCTCCTCTGTAAAGTATTTTTAACACACTTCTTTGTTGGTAATAGCTCTCGTCATGAATCACTAAAATCTCAGAAAGCAATTACTGAGGTGAGATATTCTATCAAATACTTGGAAGTCAAATTATCATTGAAACTTTTTATACTTGATTCTACACTTTATATTTTCTTGACAACCAATTCATTGATGACATCTACAGCTCTTTGTCAAGTACAATATCTATTTTGAAGGTATACCTAGAAGCATTTTAAGGGCATCAGGGATTCATTCGGATGCAACTGATTTCTCAGATTTGGTTTCTGAGATTGGTTCCATGAGTTTTGAAAGTACAAATTTGCATTGGAGGTAAGTATCTACTGTCATGGTCAGAGTCCTTGGTTCTTCAGACGTCTGTCTTGATTTTTGCCCTGTGGTATTATGTGACCTGTTGGTTTTGTACTTAGAATCCTTATTAGCTTTGTTTGTACCCATGTTTCAGGTATAATCTGATGGCTAACAGAGTGCTGCTACTTTTGTCTATGGCATCTGCAAATGATCCACATTCATCTACAAATATTCTTAAGGAAACTTCTGGTATTAGTTTATCCTTTTCTCTGATCAATTGCACTTGCATATTCTGTTACTAAAAGTTTGTGTGATTGTCCATATAGTTTTACTATTTGAGACTAAATCTTTTCAGGTCATTTCTTAAAGAATTTGAAGAGTCAACTTCCACAGACGAGAATTCTAGCTATCTCTGCCTTAAATACTCTGTTAAAAGAATCACCTTACAAAGTCTCTGCTGGAAACCCTGTTTTCATTCGGGATGTACAGGGAACCACCAAATCTTCGCTTGAAGGAGCTTTGAGTATTATATTTCAAGAAGAGGGGTTCTTCAATGAGACTCTGAGTAGTCTTTCTCATGTGCATATAATTGCTGATGCAGATAGTGCATCCTCCCGAGGACATCAAGGAAACTCTTCCTTCCAGAGCTTGGCAGACAAATCAATCACACACTTCTATTTTGACTTCTCTGCTTCATGGCCTCGTACTCCTAACTGGATATCTTTGCTAGGAAGTGATACTTTTTATTCAAATTTTGCTAGAATCTTCAAACGTCTAACCCAAGAATGTGGCATGCCTGTTTTGCTGGCACTTAGAGATGCATTGATAGAGTTCGTTAATTCCCAGGAGAGGTCTAAGCAATGTGTTGCAGCTGAGGCATTTGCTGGAGTCTTGCATTCTGATGTCGCTGGTGTTTCAGAAGCATGGGACAGCTGGATGATGACCCAATTACAAAATGTTATTTATTCCCAATCGGTGGAATCTGTTCCAGAGTGGGCTGCTTGTATTCGTTATGCAGTTACTGGTAAGGGAAAATATGGTACTAGGGTACCTCTTCTGAGACAAAGAGTCATGGATTGTCTAATGACTCCATTGAGCCAGACAGTTACTTCTTCAGTAGTTGCCAAGCGCTACACTTTTCTTTCAGCTGCATTTATAGAAATATCCCCACAAAGGATGCTAAGAGGTGAAACAGAGCTTCATTTTACGCTATTGAAGGAGTTGGTGTGTAATATGAGTCATTCATCAGCTCAAGTAAGGATACTACTTTTAACTAATAACTTGTTTGATCACAACCCCTTCCCTCGTGTCAATTGTGTCTTATTGTTTTGCTGCATCATGTGCCACCTCATAGAGCTTTCTTGAAATGTATCTAGAATGTGAGCCACAAATAATTTATGCTATTCTGTCGAGCACATGGTTTTTTGGTTTGCCTGTTCCTGGAGCATCTCGTGTCCCCCTTTCCCCCACCACCATCCCTCCCCCCCCTCTCCCCCCCCCAAAAAAAAAAAAAGAAACACAATCTTTTTCTCCTGATGTGTATAGTTTCTTCAATCTCTCCTCTTAAGGAATTATGTCTTGCGCACTTATCCCCTTTTTAGTTAACAGTTGTACCCTCGGCCGCTTTGGAAATCACAAAACCTGTCCGAGCATTTATCGATATTAAAGAACCCATCCACAATTGGATGTTTTGTAAAATTTGTTGGATGTGGCAATAATTGACTGTAATGAAATACACAAGTCTAATTGTTTCACATAAATGTCTCCTGACAGGTGAGAGAATCAATTGGAGTTACCCTATGTGTGTTATGCTCAAATATTCGGCTTCATGAATCCTGTTCTCCTAGTAACTCTCTTGAAGGGGTAAGGGGTGATGTATATGGAAATTTTGAAGGTGGAAGTTGGGATGAATATATTGTGCAACGAGCTTCAGAACTTGCAGTGAATATCCACAACATTAGTGCTTGTGACATATTGGAAACCTCCTTGGACAAAACCTTAGACAATGGAATATCAAAAGACCATTCTAGAGATGATGTTAATTGGATGGAAACGGTAGTCACTTGTGAAAATACCACATGATTAAATTTCTTCACACTTTGATTTTGATTATTCACTCTCTCTTCTGTTTTGGACAGGTATTCCATTTCGTCATCTCTTCTCTGAAGTCTGGAAGATCTTCAGTTTTGCTGGATGTTATTGCGGGCCTACTGTACCCCATCATCTCCTTGCAGGTGTGATAAATTTTCTGCTCTCTCCATTGATATATTTGCGGTTCTTTTTCTCCCATATTCTGGAATGATTTTTTATTAGCCATTATATGTAGCCACCCTTTTAAAAGATAGTGACACTAATGAAAGCAGTAAAAGCTTTAATGAGTGCTCATGTATGGCATGGCAGAGAAATGAGCAGAGAGAGTGGTAGGTTAGCATGATTTCAAAAAGAAAAAAAAAATCAAATATCAGTCAGCTTGTATCATAAACACAATTTTCAACCATCTTTTTATTTCACATACATCACATCATTAAGAGTGCTATAGTGTTTTTCCAAATAATCTCCTATCCAAACACACCCCGTCTTTTTCATAGAATGCCACTGATTTCATGAAACATATTGGATAAGATGTCAACTTTCACATCCTATTATACTGTCTGGTGTCCTATCTAATGGAAAGAGAATGATCTATGTACACACAGCATAGTAAGGTAAACGATTTCAATCATATGAAGTGAGATGTTAATCAGTTCACTTTATGTTTGTGTATCATAGTCAGAATGTTGATATTTTTGTTGAATTTTGGTTTACATCCATATACTTATATGCTTAAGAAAAATTATTGTTGCTTAACTTGTCTCTTTGAGTTGGACACAAGTTTATTGGAATAGTTGCTCTTTGAGTTATTTGAATATAACTAGGGCTTTAATTGGTGACTGAATGGCTAATCAGCTGTCTGGGATCAATGATGCAACATCTGTAAAATAAGCTGGAAATCGTATTTGTCTGATAAATCAAGCAAAGATCTTGTAACAGTTTGATGTGGGGGGCAGACACAAAAAATAGAAAAGAGATCGTTTAACTTTGCCAGAGAAATTCAACTATCTGAAATAATGGTGTTGGTGCTCGGGGTGCTGGTTGCTTTTTATAATGTTGTGTTGCTCCTTTTATGAAGGAAACATCAAATAAAGATTTGTCAACTCTAGCCAAAGCAGCTTTTGAATTGCTAAAATGGAGGGTTTTCCATGGAACAAGAACCCAGAAAGCCATCTCTCTTATTCTTTCTTTAGGAAGTGACTCCAACTGGCGAACTAGATCTGCAACTTTGACGTTTTTGAGGACTTTTATGTACAGGTATGGTTTGCTTTTTCGAGTCATTGTGTTGTTAGAATGCAGCTTTTACTGTGTATAGTTGTCTTTGTACTTGATGAACATATCTAATGAATAGATGCAACCAAATCAAGTGAAGTGAATGGCCTGGATGTCCATCAGGAACCCATACTCAATATACTGAACTTAAGCTTGGTTTGGCTCAACTGAGTTCTCTAAAGAGCTACCTTATTTGTATTAAGGACATTACCACCCCTAGTGATATTACTCTATCATTTACAGAGTTAAACATGTTAAGCAAGTAAATATGATTTCTTTTTATTCTATACATTCTTAAAACAATGGCTGCTTGGACTGGCTTGCCTGCACAATTAACTATCTTGTAGCTGGACTTGGCTCAAACTACTATTTGAGCTGTTTGAGATCAAACTTCACAGATGGCACAATTGAGACTGAGCTACTTGCAGCTTAGATTATTTGGGGCCCTAGTCAGGTGCCATGCTATGTGAGAACATTCCTTCTAGGAAAAGCTAAATGTCCACAATTTAATTATAAGAACATTTCTATCCTTGCTTCAAATTATCCATTTGAAAAGCTATGTTATGGTAAACCTCATTTTTGCGATAAACTTTGGTATCTTATCCTGATTTTTGAGTCATCTTTGCTGCTGAGATTTAATCATATGCTCACGTTGTACTAATAGTTTGTGTGCTCTAACAGGCACACTTTCATCCTCTCAAATGTGGATGAGAGGCAAATATGGCATACTGTTGAAAAGCTACTTGCAGACAATCAAATTGAGGTGAATATCAGCTTGCTTAGCATATATTATGAATGTCCATAAAAATTTGGGAATTACTTAACATGTTTCTGCATTTTGTTCCTTTTTCAGCTTTTTTTCCCTTTGTCGTGTGAATTGAAAGTCATAGGATCTATGTAATGACAAAGTTGCCTTAAAAAAATGTAATGACAAAGTCAAATTGTAGGAAATTTTATCTTTTAGGCCTTTCTTCTTTTTGAAACTCAAACTGCATGATATCTCCAGAGAATGTCAAACTGTGAGGTTGGATGAGTGTCTTGGGAAATAAAAAGTAATCAGAATGGTTAACCGCATAAGTTTTAAACACCATTCTTTTGGTGCTCTGTTTTGGAATGAAAAAACTTAGTGGTTTAACATCCCTAGGAACATAACCCAAAAAAAAAAAACTGAAATTCTATTCCTGAGCATTTTTAGTTCTGATTCCTGATTTTCTGCTTGAAGAAGATTGCTTGTACTGTTTTTGTTTCCAAATGGTGGAGAATTGCACTGAATCCTAGATACCCAACTAAAACTAGGCATTATCGTGTGTTGCTCAGTTCTGGAATTTACAATAAATGATTCAGGTAAGGGAGCATGCAGCTGCAGTATTAGCTGGCCTCATGAAGGGTGGAGATGCTGATCTAGCTGAAGACTTCCGTAACAGAGCTTTTAGGGAAGCAAACATCATCCTGAAGAAAAGAAGGCAAAGGTTAAATATTTGGTTGATTTTCTACTTAACCTGTTGATTAAAGCCAAATTTCAAATTATATGCTTAGATGCTATCCACAATTCGGTTTGGCTTCATAATGCACAGAATATACATGATATATGCATTAACTGTATTAGTTGGTACATGCCTTGATATTTAGTCTCATGTACATGGCTCTCTTGTTTGAGCTTTTGTTTATGGCTAAATGAAATTGATGCAATCCATATTCTTTTTTGTCATATAGCCACTGTGAAAGCCGGTTCCTTGTGCATGTCTTATTAGTTTTATCTGATTACAACTTGTTAAAAATGGCTTATTTACTATTCCATTGAAGTTTCAACTTTTGTTTTTGTAATTTCAGAAATTTGAGATCCGGGCTTTCTGTAGCGTCAATTCATGGTCCTGTACTTGCTTTAGCAGCTTGCGTATTATCCATTCCGTACGATATGCCCAGGTTTGTGCCAGACTCCATTATGTTTATAGGCATTGGCATCAGTGGACATGGCATTTGCTGGGATAGTGTAATGTGCAAAAGTTAATCATGAGTCTTGGTTAATTTATATCAATAATCATGTGAGCTTTTTAGTATGGTCACCATTTACGCCATTTACTGTTAGAAGGGCAAGAAATATATTCATTCTAGAAAGTGTAAAGGCCAATCTAGAAGGTTTAAAGACCTAGTAACGCAGAGGATTTTTTATCATGTGGCTGAAGTATAATTGCCTTGTTGGGTGAAAGTGTGGCATGAACTGATGTGACGTTTCTTTCCTGAACTTTAACTGTAGCAATTACGTATTGAGCATTTAAACTAGTTTCATTTTGTTGATTTCCATCTTTTCATGTTACTTGTCCTACTCTCATCAGTTTTTCTTAGTAAAGAACTTAATGTTTTTAAGCACATGGTATCTATATATCTGTATATATTATCTTGTTGTAGAAGTGACTGTTGAGCTCATGAAAGGTATTATTGCATTAAACTGAAAATCGTCTGACAAGGTATGGTCTTCTAATGATATTTCACACCTTTTCATCAGTGTGTGCTGAAGACATTTGAGAAAAGCATGGATTTAAATAAATTCCACCCTCGACTGTTAGTATAACTGGAAAATTTTATTTATATGCTACATAAGGGCATTATATCTAGCAAAGAATGTCAACTTCGAACTGAAGCTGCGCAAAAGAGAGAGGAGACAAAAATTATTTCTGAGTCCAGTTGCAGCATTTGAAAAAGAGTATTCTCAAGGGCTGAAGTCTCAATTTCAGCATATTTAGTTTTAGGCACCCTAAGCAGCACGTTTTATATTATCAGTGATCCACTCAGTGACAAGTACAATATATTGTTTCAGCTGGCTGCCTGAGCATGTTACATTACTTGCTCATTTTGTTTCGGAGCCATCACCTGTTAAATCCACGGTCACAAAAGCAGTTGCAGAATTCCGACGGACGCATGCTGACACCTGGAATATCCAAAAAGATGCTTTTAGTGAAGACCAGCTGGAGGTATATTCATCT
Source organism: Coffea eugenioides (assembly GCF_003713205.1). Classification (NCBI taxonomy): domain Eukaryota; kingdom Viridiplantae; phylum Streptophyta; class Magnoliopsida; order Gentianales; family Rubiaceae; genus Coffea; species Coffea eugenioides. The sequence continues at coordinate 51,417,103 of NC_040039.1, read as the reverse complement.
CAGTAATATTTGCTCGTACAAATTTGCTCTTTTTAGTACCTTAATAATTTTTTTGCACGTATCAACTCTAATGCTTTGTTTGTATATGCAGGTTCTTGCAGATACATCCTCCTCATCATCATATTTCGCTTAATATAATTCTTCCTGCCAGAGAGATAGCGGAGACATGTACAGGGAAAATTATTGGAACATAGGGCAGTGTTCTCTACTGCCTCGACAAATTTATTATGAATTTATTTACATATCTTTGTCAGTTCGAGAACATTATTATTTTTACATGAATAAGATGTTCTTGCCCGTTGGTGGTCATTCTGTGCTCTTCCTTAGACCATTGGACTCATTAGTTCTTCAGATGGTAAATCCCACAAAACGCAGTCTGAATTGAAAAGGGTGGCCCCATCTCTCATTTCTTTTCCACCCTTCCAGTCTTGACCATTTTCATCTTCGAGTTTCTCATCCAGCTGGCATTGTCGGTCTCCTGTTGCACTGCTTCCAGGGCACATGCTCTGGTTCCATGCAGATCCATTTCCTTCATTGACAAGGGATGAAAGGCCATAATGAAACCCGGAATCTGGGGCAGCAAATGCATTGCAGCTTCCAGCAAAATTTGCGGGTCCTGCTACAACAGGGTCCCAAGGCTTGTTTGTAGGTGAAGTTTCAGGGTCCTTTATGGCTCTTGATATTCCGTACTTAATCTTCTCAATGGTTTCGTCCCTATCCTCATGCTTAACTTGTGTAGCTGCTGTGTTAACTGGTGTTAAACCTATTTGCTGCATTTGGTAGCTGCCAATACGTTTCTTGGTGAGGAGGTGGAGCATCTCATCCTTGAAACACCCTAAGGCTGCTTCTGCCAAGTGGGGAACTTGCGGTGGAGCCAGAGTGGTGGCAATCTCAGTAATGAGGTGAGAGAAAGGCTTGTGAGTGACGGGATCGATACCCATGCCTGATAGCTTCTTTTTGAGCTTGGTATTCCAATGGTTTTTGACATCGTTATCGGTGCGACCAGGCAGCTGAGCTGCAATCACAGACCATCTGTTGTACCAAAATGATAAAAGCTAATCTTTTAGAGAAAAATCGTACTTCAAAACAAAGTAGAAATTCTAGGTTGTTTTGTTACATAATTATAGATATATGAAATGAGATACCTATTCCCCAGAACTGAATGCAGAGTGACGATGGTCTGCTCTTCTGCATCCGAGAATTGGCCGTGCTTAAGGTCAGGACGGAGGTAGTTGGTCCACCGTAATCTGCAGCTCTTTCCACATCTCTGTAAACCTGACAAAGAGTGGCAATGCGTTACCGCCATGAAAGTCACACACTGCCCGCATTACTCTCATTTAAACTTGTAGTAATATTCTACTCTTTGTAGCTGATATAGCATTAAAGGATTCAGCACAAACCAGCATGTTTGGGTATAAGACGCCAGTTGCGGGTGCCATGTTGAGCAATGTAGGAAGAGAGCTTGTGGTCTTCCTCCGGGGTCCACTGACCCCTTTTGACGTTGTCTTTCTCGCAGCATGGAATTCGTCCCATCTCAGAAAGCTCCACTCTGTTAGTTACCAGTCGTAGCAGACCGGAGAAAAAGCTTCCGGGGCAGTTGCTGTAGTGCAAGTGAGAGAGATGGGGAGATGGATTGGAAGGATAGGCTAGTTGTTGCAACAATTTTCTTCAACCTAACCTTAAATAACAAATCCGAAAACGTGAAAAAACAAAAGGGGTAGTCTTGCTCGTTGGAGTTTATTAATCTGGGATGTATTTTACTGGTATAGCACGGAGTGTAAATAAATAGAACATGGTTTTATAGCATAGGAATGAAAGGGATGACATCAAATGCGCATGATTTCATTAAAGAATTCAACGCTGCTGAGCGTGTGAGACATTGGCCGGTAGCTCACCCTCAAGACGCCCGGTCAACTCCCTCCCTCTCTCTCTCTCTCTCTCTCGTTCTGCTGAGGTTTGACTCCTGGAGTTGGGTGGGCTTTCTGATATGGTCATGCAAAATCACTAGAATCTGGACTTTGGCTTGGATTTAAGGTTCTCAGCACGAGTGGGTTTGTCTTCTTCTTTCACAATTTTCGCAAAACAATCTTCGTTTTGAAGGAGTTAAACAAATCATAATTCGTTGGCATTGCAAAGCTTTCCTGATGCCAAGACTGGCTGGTGGGTGTTTATTCTCCTCTTCATTCATGGTGGTGCTATTGCATTGCATGTTCGTTGGTTCCGTACAAGTAGGTACGACTAAACTAAACTGCGTTGGCTCGCTTACCACCAAAACAAGCCACTAGCAAACTCTTCTCTCTTCTTCGAACTTGCCCTCTTTGAACAGTTTCTGGGCATCATAGTAATTCTTTTGTCACGCAGCTGAACCATCAAACTACAGGCGAATGAGCAAAATAATAGGAATGAAAAGAATTTTATATGCTGGAGAGGAAATAATTTTATAACTCAAACATCACAAGTCTCTCAATAACAAAAGTTGGACAAGAGATTATTTGCCCAAATATATTTGCTCACATCACCATTACAATTTCCAATACCAAACACAACTTTGAGACAAATTCTAATCTAGTTACCAAATAACAAATCAACTTCTAAAACTATTAAAATTCTAATTAGCTTGGTTTAATTTTTTTTTTTTTTTGGGTCAACAATATTACTACCTGAACCTTGCACTTATGAGGGCTTTGACAGAGCCAATAAATGCAAACACTATCACCACAAGGCACATAATACTATAGGTTCGCAGAATAACAGCTTTGGGTGTCCATGATTCTATATTTTTTTGCATTATGTACATCTCAACCGGGAAATACACGACAATGGGCCAAAAGTTAATGGCTCCAGCCACTCCCACAACTTCGTTAAAGTAAGGGAAGATCATTGCAATTGCTGTAATGCATATGACGTATGTAGTACGGAAACAGATCCTGAGGACATTCAGTCGCAGTGCTGGCATTGCAGGGAGTTTGAAGCTATAGTTATCATGCACAATTCCACTCCCGGGAAATTGCCTGGCTAATCTTCTTTCAACAGTACCGAATAGTGTCTGACTGAATATCTGAAGAAGCAAAAGCTCTTGAGAAGTTGTAGTATAAGAATTTATGATGATGATTAGGAGCAAAGAGACAAACAAACAAAAAAGGGGAAGGCACATCTCGTTTGCAGCAACTTGCTGAATGTTTTTTTATTAAGAAGTTTCATGAGTTAATTTTATCATGTATTGAGGTCACATGCATGCTAGGGAAAAAGCGAATGAAGCATGTGAAGCAACTGTTAATATGAGTTGATATTCAACGTGAAGTGACTCCAAACATATACCAGTTGTACAAGAAATCCTAGAGTGGCAAACAGAATTGTTAACAGAGAGTGGTGCTGGTACCTGATATCCTCCAACGAGATGAAGAACAATGCAAGCATTAGCGAAATCTATGAGCCAATACGGCTCATAGAAACCAAATCCTGTCAAAAGATTTCCTGGAGTGGAATTCCCAAAAGCTGCATACCCAAACCCTCCACAGCAAAGGTAAAAAAAGGTTGTAATGCAGACGGCACTAATAGATGCCTTCTTCATTGTGGCCTTCTCTGATGGAGGTGATTTTAAAGTGTCCTGAAAGAAGTTTCATATATGTACCCGTATTACCATAATAATTCTTTCAAGCAAATTAGCTCCACATGGTAGTTAGGTGTCTGCACCTGTATCTCCAGAAAATAAAGAGAGAAGGGAAAGGCAAAAGCAATGTCCCCAAGTGCTTGAGAAACCAACCATATTTTTTCAGCAGCAGTAGAAGTAGGAACGCCTCCTATGCTGCCTTTTACTTCTCCATTCTCTGCAATTCTAAGTTAAGAAAGTCAATTTTCTTTGGGGGCTTCATCTCCTGTAGCCGTTCGGTTAAGATGCTAGAAAGAAACTTTATAATTTATTATTTCCTCGTTTCCTCACACAATAATATTATGGCGATGAAAGAAGTAGGACATTCAGGATGTACCTATTATTTTGGCTAAGCCAAGTCCAGAACCAATCAAAGAGTATGTGAAGGACATGATGGCTGCAACAGCAGAAAGCCACTTCATATTCCGGAATTCAGGTATCTGTGATACTAAAATTTGGATCACCCCAAATAAAAGCATGTAAGTAGAAGTCTTGTAATCACAGGAAGCTTCATGTCCTTGGTTATGGTAACAGTTTGATTTCAGAATTGCCCTGCATCAATTGAAAGAATGCTCATACGACAGTCATCGGTCTTTACAAAACTAAAGGCTCTTGTCTGGGCATGACCGAAGAACAATTTAGAGATCATCCAAATTCTCCTGTACTGCATTGCTTAGGTGCTTTATGGTTTAGCGTAACAAATTGTCCTATTGATCATGATAGGCCAGGAGAATTGTCAAGTAAAACTCATGGTGTGTGACGATTCTAATTTTAAAGACACTGAAAATCTGCTGTGCATTCTCTATTAAAGTGGTTCTAACAAATCAAAAAAAAAAAAAAAAGTGAGAATCATCAAGCCAGATGGATTTTCTATTTAAAGGAATTATTGATGGATGTGATGAAATACCTGATGCTTATAGCAGCTGTTATTGTATAGACAATTCCAACCTTGATGAAATTTATAACAACTACTACTCCACAAATCCTTCCATTCATTTTCCCTGAGATACAAGTGGAGCATGCACTTTTATTACTACTAACTTCACTTTATTTTCAAGTTAAAAAAAAAAAAAAAACAACAAGAGTCAGTTCGTCATGAGACTATGTCGAACCTCATCATGCAAGAAGTCGAAGAATCCTGTTTAATGCAGGAAAGAACGAAACCAATCGCAGAAGAATCCAAAATTTACTATAATCATAAAAACGTGAAAATTGGCAAAACATTAGAAGTACACAACAGACGGTAGTGTTTTTGGGCTCCATGACAACCCAGTGGACTTCTTACCTAAAATCCTTTGAACAGCGTCAAGGAAGGAGGCATTTGTGTTTGGACCAAACTCAGGATCAGGAGAATTATAGCAATTTCGGAGAAGAGATGCCGAAATGAAGGTGACCGATGCAAAACAGAGCATCGTCAGAGGACCTGCGATCCACCCTAGTCTTGACATGCTCCATGCTAGTGACAGTACCCCTGACCCTATTACTCCTGTTATTATATGCGCCAAAGCAGTCCATACATTTCCTGAATTGTTGGAGTTGTTAACACACATTTGTCAGCTGGGCATAGGAATAGCCCGGATGAACAAAATTCGGGGATTTTTAAAATAAAAAAAAAACATATAGTACATATTTATCTTTCAGGAAAATTATATCAAGATGAAGATGAGAATGACCTTGACTTGGGCAAAGTAAATCAATAAAGAAGGGCGACAATAGGATTTCCCACTAAAAAGATTCCTTTTTTTTTTTTTTGGGTTCCACAAGTATATCATGCCAATTATATGTGGATGAAAGGTAAAGTGCTTAAAAGCAGGATGGGCCTGAAAACCACTGCATCGTGATCTAAAGATGGAAATGCTATGGATGGTCCAGATTTTGGTGATGGCAAAAATTGTCACTAGCAAAATAAATGAAAAGGAAGGATGCCACTGTTTTGTTGTCCCAGAAGATCCTTATTACCTGATCATCATTAAAAATAAGGCTTGGATTACATGAAAAGGGAAGAGAAGAGAAAAGACGGAGATCAGAAAGAGATGGGGTTACCGTTTTTCATTGCGGGAACGAGAGAGGTCCCTTTCGATTCAGTACAGGATGCTGCTGATGCCGAAGAGAAGTTTGAGTCTAAGAGGGAAGCTTTTACGTCACCATCTTCTCCTCCTCCTCCCATAATTCTGTAACTGAGGCCTGTAAATGCAAAGATTCTACCGAATATCAGATCCTCAATGAATATATTTCTCCTTATTGTTGGACAATTAACAAGGTGCTGCTTAATTCTACTACCATCATACTACCAAATCCTCTGTATCTGCGATGCTCCATTATTGGAGTTGAGTTTATTTAGAAATGCTCCACAAATTGAGTAATCAAATAAAGCAGTAGCATCTAACACAACACAGGTTTGGTTGTCCTTTATTTAATGCCTTGTCCCACCTCAGACAGCTTAGAGATGGATTCTGCAGCCGGTGACGTCTGACCACACTCCACCACATTGATAATAGCAATAGCAGCATGTATAAATATTTGCAAATGCTGATTGCCCACCAATCACTAGGTGTAATTTTTTCCTCCTCCTTCTTTTAGCCCTTTTTTTTTTTTTTTGGCAGTTTTAGCCCTTTTGAAAGCGCTCAAAATAATCCACTCAAGTTCCAATTTTGGCCCTAATTTTTTCTTGAAGCGTGTCATTTTAGGATATGTTATCGTCAATGTAACTAATTGGGAATCTTTACTTATTCAAATGGTAAGTTGTTAACCATTCCATGGTTAAGCTGGGACCTGTTTTCATTTGTCTTTAATTTGATAGTCTTGCGGAAAAAATGGGTTGGAAAACTATGTTCAGGCTGGAAATTTCCATTCAAACCAAAGACCAAAATAGTCTGTCCAGAGTCGTTATGGGTTATTATCAACGTGGAAGAAAAGAGTTTTTTGGCGTGCAAAAAATGAAAAAGCCAGCCCCACCACAAGCGTGTCAAAAGCGGATTTGGAATCGTAAATTCCACTATTAAGTACTAGTACGACTTTTATGAGTTTTGATATATGTTTGATTTGCAAGTGAGATGGGTTTCATTGTATTAAAAACTAATAAATTCGATACCTAGATTACTAGTGAGAAATAAAAGAGGACAGTGTATCTAATTAACACTTCAAATTTTCTCATAGTCGTTTTCAAAATAATTAATGTTTGTATGGTTAACATTGATAATTATTCATGTCTTCGTACCTAGTTACCAATTAAACTTTAAATTTATTTATGTATTAATTTATTTGAAGCAGAGGAGAGGTGGAGTTTAAGAATCGAAAACGGAGAAAAGAAATTGAAATCCAAAGCCTCTAACATGACAAAATTAATCGCCTCTTGAATATATCGCCACAACGTATGTGCGACAACAATCAATCAAGCTATCAAACTTACAAAAGAAAAGAACAGAAGAAGCGATAATTAATCCACTATTTTCTTGTCTATTATTGGTAGATGACGTCACAGAACAGACAATTTCATCCTAACCTAATGCTGCTCTTTAAATTTACATTCAGAATTTCAAAAAAAAAAAAAAAGAAGAAGAAGAAACATAAATGAACCAAAGGGGAAAAGGTGTGGGCCTTTTTAGTAGGAGCAGTATATTAGTAGTGTGGTATGCTTTCAGCTTAGTTTAGCACTTATGAGTCCTTGCACTGACCCAATCAAGCCCACTATTGAAATGACCAAGCACAAGCAGCTGAAAACCTCAAGAACAATCCATTTTCTGGTCCAAGCGCCAATATTTCTTCGCACGATGTACATTTCCACGGGGAAGTAAATGCCCAGAGACCAAAAGTTCAAGGCTCCCAGCAATCCCAAGACTTGATTGAAGTAAGGAAATAGCATTGCTATTCCAGTGACGGATGCCACATACACCGTTCGGAACCATAGCCTGAAGATATTCAACTGAAAAGCCGGCAAAAATGGGAGCTTCACATCCAAATTGTTTGCACTTGCACTGTCTGGGAATTTTGTGTTGAACCATTTTTCAACTAGTGCAAATATAGGTTGGCTGTATACCTGAAGAAGATAACGTACGGAATAAAATTTCACAGACATGTTTGTGGAGGAGAAAGTTTGCCGAGAAAATTGAAACATTTAATCCGGCCCACAAAATAATGCAACAAGTTGGTAAAAAATACTAACTACTTTATTGCAAGCGTCAGGGAAGTCAACGACGCGATCTGGTAAATGTATACCTGAAACCCTCCAACGAGGTGCAAAATAATGCAAGCGTTCGCGAAGTCAACAAGCCAATACGGCTCGTAGAAGCCAAATCCTGTCAAGAGGTTTCCTGGCGTTTTGTCTCCAAATGCTGCATATCCAAAGCATCCGCAAGAGAGATAGAAGAAAGTGGTAATGATGATCGAAGCCGTTGAGGCCCTTTTCATCGTCTGGCTTTCAGGTGGGGGTGACTTCAAAGTGTCCTGAATGCAAATAATTTGAACCCTTGTCTATATAAAAAAAAAGAAAGGTTTTCTGGGGCAGCTTACAAGTTCTGAAATCCCACCTGTATCTCCAGAACAATCACTGAATAGGGATAGGCAAAAGCTATGTCTCCAAGCGCCTGAAAAACTGACCATAACTTTTCCGCCAGGCTATCAGCTGGAACTCCACTAATGCTGCCCAAGAACTTCCCGTTTTCTGCAATATAAGTTTTAGTTTTCCATAAGACGATGCACGGTAGTAACTGTTTCCACATTCCAGAGGACACTGGAACGAAAAAGAGAATACTCGGTTTCACTGATTATTACCAATAACTTTTGCGAGGCCAAGTGCTAATCCAATGAAAGCATAGCAGGAGGACATAACAGCGGCAATGACAGACAGCCAAGTCATGTTATGGAAATTTGGTATCTGAGACATTACAATTTGAACCGCCCCAAACATTAGCATGAAAGTAGAATTATCATGCCCGCAGTTGGCATGGTGCCCTTCTCTGTGGTAGCAGTTTGACTTCTGTATTGCACTGCAACATTTTTTTTTTTTTTTTTTTTTTTGTGTTCCAAGTAGAAAAATAGCAGCAGCAAACGTTGTATTAGTCCAACCTGGCTCAAAAAATTAAATATGCAGCCCAAGAAGAAAGATTCTAATTTTTAAAGAGCCGAGGAGGCCTTAGTATTAAGGCCAAAGTTACGACTCGAGGATGAGGTCCAAAGATTCTAATTAAATAGTAGGGGAGGATGAGGTCCATCTCTCCCCTACTATTAAAAAAAAAAAAAAAAGATTCTAATTAAAGAGTGAAAATAGTCACACAAAAAAAAAAGTTTGAAGTATGCGAGTTTTTTTTTTTTTGACAAAATCTCCTTTCGGGCAAGGTAAAATCAGTTCTCTTCAATTTGAATTTCATGTATAAACTTAGAGAGCAACAAAACCAAATCATAAACTGAATGAGAAAAGGTCCAAAGATTTACGTTGAATTGTAGTTGTAGACTAGAGCATACAACTGCGTGTGTACACCTACCTTACCTAACACTTTCAGTTGCCGTGATGGTATATGCAATACCAGAGCCACATAAACTCTCTACCGCGAAAAGTACACATATCCGTCGCCTCTTCTCTCCTGAATCACATTTCGATCCACCCACTTAAAACTTGGAGTTAGTAATTAGTCTAATCAATCTTTGATTTAAGGGCCTAGAAACAGATATTTAAACTTCATAGCAAAATATTCCACGTCAAATAAATAGTACGAGGAAGCCATAACTATAAGTCGCAATCCTCAAAAAATTGAATGAAAGTACAACAAATTAGTTGATTGATTCTCGATAGTACCCATTTCTGGATTTTCTTTTCTTACTTCAATGACATATGTAGTAGTTTTATTGATGGAAAAAACCATAACAAAAATGGACAAATCTTTCAACCATTGACGCGGTCTGCCGCATATGCATATGCTCATGCTCCCCCCCACCTATGGCCTATGGGATGAAACTCGGGTAAACTACCATCATCAGACTACAAAGGAATCAAACTTCATTCATGATGTCATGCTCGTACCTACGCTACGCGCCATATCTATTAGCAACTCTTAATTTGCTCTTCAACTCTTTTGACTTCTTTTTTTTTTTTTTTTCCCATACATAAAACACATTTTTCTAGTAATACACTCATTCTGCAGCGGGTTGTTTTGTACTCGCGTCAAATAAATGTTAGGTCACTGGTTTTTGGTATATGGAAGTTGGAAGTTGGAACAACTGACTAGCATACATTGCCTTTAACAGTCGGCAGGCTACACAGTACTACTACACACCCTCCCAATATTTTTGGGAATGCCGAGAACAAAATACACAGCAAAGATTCATGGTGGCTTCTCAGGTGTACAACGTGTAACGTAGAAGCAATTCCAAGATTAATACATACAAGCGTCATATTCTTATACATAATGCAATCTACATGGCAAAGAAATTAGTTGTCAACAAGATCAGAATCCCACCAGTTAAAATAAAAATCAAGAAAGCGACCCCTTTAATGTATAATTCGTATTATTATTATTATAACTTTTCTGTCTCCATATTTTTAGGAGGCAAATGGGGAAATCATGCTGCCATCTCGATCAGAAGGAGAAAGCATGTACGAAAGAGCTAGTATTATGACGATTAATGCTGCTGAAATATTAGTAGTTTTACCCAAGTAGAATTTGACGGCTTCAGTGAGGGAAGGAATTCTGATAGGACGACCAAATTCAGCATCAGCATCGGGGGAGGTGGGGGTGTAGCAGTCGCAGAGGAAGAGGGTGGAAAGAAGGGTTATGAGAGCAAAGATGATGATGGAGAGCGGACCTGCAATCCATCCCAGCTGGGCTGTGCTCCATGCAAGAGACAGCACTCCTGCCCCTATTACTCCCGTTATTATGTGCGCCGTTGCAGTCCACAGCGTCCCTTCAGTTCATTCCACACCCACAAATATTTAGTATTACATTTTCATCATCCAAAGATTGATTTACCAACCAGTCAACTTTCTTTTTCACTCTCTTATCATCATCAACCACAAATATTACCTGTTCTTTTAGAGAGTTCCCGAGAGCTATCGACATCGGATGAATCAGAATTTGTAAGGAGACATGCTGTCTCTTGATGCTCTCCTTGTGCTTCACTTGCAGTAGTAATACCCATATGGCTAGCCTAGAGCCTAGAGGATGGTAGACGTACACTTGGATTAATTTTCTTTCCTTGGCCACGCGGAATGAAAAAGCCATGTGCAATCTGCAGCTTTTCAAAAGCTCATTTTTATAGGTGCCCCAACATATTCATAAAAATAAAATAAAATAACATAACAAGTAGGAGAGAAGTGTTGTAAATTGTGGAGTGAGACGTAAGCTAAGGTCCTTTTCTTGTTTACGTTCGTTTAATTTTCGTCCAGTCTCTAATAATGGAGCAATTGTTTATTGGGACTGGGGAGAGGCTTCGCACGAACACGGTATATCACCTTGTTTGGATTGCATTTTTCTGGATTTTTTTAGCAAAATTATGTAACGATTTGATATATATGAAATAAAATGGTGATTGAAAAATGTGTTTACGAAAAACGTAACAAGTCCAAACAAGGCCAACCCTGTTGCGCTAATGAATTTGACTCCTAACTCCTGTAAAGAGTGAATGGTGGAAATTAACGTTAAGTTTTTTTTTTTAAAAAAAAAAAGAGTTAAAAAGAATAATAATAAAATAAAGGTGTCATTTAAGTTGCAACTTGTGCAAGAAGGGAAAAAATTGTGAATTGATTAAGTAAAAGGATTTGATTGAAGACTTATTTGCATAAAATTTGATAATCTAACGGCCTATTTGATTACTATATTTAATGCTAGAAATAAGTTTATTAAGATTTTTTTTAATTCTCCGTGTTTGATAACATAAATGATACACATTGCTGGGTAATTTGTGTTTAACATCTAAATGAAAATTTTCCCTAAACTTCAATGACTTGATGTTTTCAACACCAAAATTTTAAGTTCCAGAATTCGGAGTTCAAACTTCAATTGTAATAAACAAACGGTACGAATATATTGGATTTGCTCAGGCACACCATGCGGAGACGCAACACAACAACTAGCGTGCGAAATTAAGCTATTTCTTACGCCTTCTGTTTTTTTGTTTTTGTTGTAACGAAAAGATTCTTTTTATAATCTAATATAGTATAATCTAGAAGGATCGGGGAAGAGGACTCGATGTGAATACAGACTCTATCGAAAGAGGTCCAATTAAGACCACCACATATAGTGATAAATTGGTGGGAGGCATGGGTTGAATTCTTTGGTGGCATTTCTTACGCCATCCGTGAAATTAGGATATTTGATTTTGTTAATTCATAGAGTACGAAATTCACATTGAACCAGTGGTTTGATTTGATTTCATAGAGTGTGATTATTCAATGCGTACCTACCCTTTTACGTTTGACGATTTGAATTTTGATTTGATTTGTCAGTTGCAATTATGAATGGATATCACCACAACTGTCTCCCCCCTCCCTGCAATCCCAAGCTAATCAAGGTTCAAGTACGATAGTAAATAAGTCTAATTAAAACGAACACCGTAATTTTAAAACTTGTTTGATTATTTTAATAAATTTTTAAATTTTGTTCAAGTTTGATTTATTTTTTTTGTTGAATTGAATTCAAAAGAGTTTTTATCAAGTCAAACTCAAGTAATTTGTAATTTTTACATATAAAATTCAACTTTATACTAATCGAACCAAGCTTGAGCCGAACTTGAAAATTTATCAAACATAAAATAAAATGCTATTCAATATTGATTTGATTAGTTGATGAATCAAATTCTAATAAATTATTATCAAATCGAATTCAATTCGCATGTCAAATAGTTTTGATTTATCATTTAAATTTGGGTCAGACAAAATAAATAGATAAATAGATCCAGGCTGGGCTTGGAGCTGTCTCGCCTTTGGAATTAGGGTCAAATATCGTCATCAAATGGCAAATGCTACGTCTTGGGCCGGTGGTGGGGGAAGGGATGATGTCAACCAGAGAAGCGCTAGACTTGGGCTTCAACCGTTGTCAATCCCTCGTGGAATAGAATCCACTACTTAGTGTACACAAAGCCCAAACCTAAAGATGTTGACAGGCAGTGTGATGAAGCTCGGAACTTAACTTGATGCGATAGATGTAGCGTACATGAACATGATTGAATCGGTGTTCCCAATTCAAATATTAGGCTTTTTTTTTATTTTTTGTGTCCTACCATTAACTCTCTCTTATTGTCCATGATATTTAAGGTTTTTAATTTTAAAAAAATATATATATATTTATCAGATATAATATACAGTGCTCAAACTACCACTATAGTACGGATGTATTATTTTACCTCTTACAGTCGAGTCACTGTACTCAATTTTACATTTTTGGTTATAAACACTCTCGATGTCACTTTTTTTTTTTTTTTAATTTCAAATCTACCCTCATAATTCACTCAATACACATATTCAACTAATACTCAAATCAATTATAGTAGTCAGTATTATTGATAGCAAAAAATTATCTCAAATGCTCTCCTCTACAAATCCTACTCAACTTGACTAGGCATTTCTTCCTTTATCCTTCTACACACATCACTTAAATCTAATATTGCCCAACTTAGTTATATAGACTATAAAGTTTATTACTTGGACTTTAATTGCTATTAGGATAAAATTACTGAAATGTAAACTACAAAGTCCACAAGGAACCCACTCCATCTCCTTCATTCCAATCTTTTGCACCAGAGATTGTCCCTTGCCGTGACTTCTTCACCTTTCCGTCGTTGGATGCAACAACCCCCCTGCTGGCTGATTGTGGATTTCCATCACCCATGTCAAGGTTTTTTCCTTGTTTGCTTGATTCGCTATGTCTTCTCAACTTAGTCAATAAATTTTATTGATCGGACACACATCAGACATCGAGTGTGCATTTGATCACTCGTTGTAATAATGAATGACACAGCTAACTAATAATAATATTATCATTGTTGATTTTCTTTGTCAGATAATCTACCCTTCTCTGTGCCTGCTACTTAAGATTAATATGAATAAAGAATATTTAAAGATTGGGAAAATCTTTAAAAAAAAAGAAAAAGAAAAAAAGAAACAGATAAAAATGGCATGTTTTCTGCAACTATGCACCAGTACTTCGGTGTAAACTTTTCTCATCTAAACTTCGCCCTTATCAGTCCTTCAACTGAGCCGATTAAGCCCATTACTGAAATAACCAAGCAAACGAGGCTAAAAGCCTCAAGAAGAACCCATTTTCTTGTCCAAGCGCCAATGCTTTTCTGCACCATGTATATTTCCACGGGGAAGTATATGCCCAGAGACCAAAAGTTCAAGGCCCCCAACACCCCCAGTACTTGGTTGAAGTAAGGGAATAGCATTGCAATTCCAGTTACAGAAACCACATATGCTGTTCTGAAAACAAGCCTAAATATATTAAACTCCAATCTGGAACATAGAGGGAGCTTCAGCTCTAAATTCCTTCCTAGTGTGCTATCTGGGTACTTCGCAGCAAACCATCTTTCCACCATTGCAAAGATTACTTGGCTGTATATCTGGATTGGGATATACGGACGGAGAGAATCAAAACCATCGCGTTAGCAGGCCCTGAAACAGTAGTGACGGAACAAGATTCTTGCTACCTATATATTTGACTCTAAAGACCAAAACATTTACCTGATATCCCCCGACGAGGTGCAGTATAATGCAAGCATTGGCGAAGTCGACAAGCCAATAAGGTTCATAGAAGCCAAATCCAGTCAAGAGGTTTCCTGGGGTTTTGTCTCCAAAGGCTGCATATCCAAAGCATCCACAGCACAGGTAAAAGATGGTGGTGGTGACGATTGAAATCCTGGAGGCCTTTTTCATTGTCTGGTCTTCAGATGGAGGTGACTTCAAGGTGTCCTGAATGCAAACAAAAGTTCATAAATCCCTCCAATCAATCTTTAGGGGGCCTCAAAGTTTTTTGGTACCGGAAAAAAAACTATGGAAATCATGAACCAAGTTTGGAATTCTCACCTGTATCTCCAGAAGAATAACTGAATAGGGATAGGCAAAAGCTATGTCCGCAATTCCCTGAAACACTAACCATGACTTTTCTGCTCCGCTGTTTGCTGAAACTCCAGAAATGCTGCCCTTGACCATTCCATTTCCTGCAGTAATTTTTGTTGAGAGTATATACCAATATAGTCTGAAGTTTTACTCGCGAAAGGTGCAAGTGAAAAGAGAGCGTATTACCAATGACTTTTGCCAGGCCAAGTGCCATTCCAATGAAAGCATAGGTGAAGGACATAACAGCAGCAACAACAGACAGCCATGCCATGTTATGGAAATCTGGTATCTGAGACACCACAATCTGAACAGCCCCAAAGATTAGCATGAGCATATTCCTATGGATACGTCCACAACTACTATCGTGCCCTTCTCTGTGATAACAGTTGGATTTCTCTATTGCACTGCAGAAATTGTCGAAAGAGAACAAGAACATCAGGAAAGATTCTGTATTAGGGAGGTATGACCAGAACTCGTATACAAAGTCTCCAGTTTAGAATAAGAATGAAGAAGGAAATAGTAGAGTATTAAACATGAAGTATCGCATAGTAGGATCACCGACTGGTTTAATTAGCTTGCTTCATTTTTCCAATGGCTATTTATGAAGCAGAAAGTGCCATTTGTGTGTAAAAGTTTTTAAAAGAAGAAGTTCTTATGCAAAAACTTCTTCAGAGTTACTCAAATTTAGAACTTTTTCATCTTATAGTAAAGTACCTCTTAAGATTAATAAGAAAAATCCCCAATAGATTTTAACTCAAATATAGCAGCTGTTTGCAGAATCAAAAAAGTGGGAGAGCTTGTAAGTGCACCTAACACTTTGGGTTACCGTAATGGTATATGCAACAGCAGTGCCATATAGGCTCTCCAGCACAAAAAGTGCACATATCTTCTGTCTCTTCTCTCCTGAAATTGATTTCAATCTGTCAAATATTTACCAGGTAATTCTTCTGAACTTGTGAACTTTAAGGACAGTTTACCATAAGTAAATGATACGAGCAAGCTATTAGACAATTAGTATTTTTTTAACCAAAAGATTGAACAGTACACATTTATTAAATCTTAATACGTCTTTGTGCAGCCTAACTGCGTCTATATTCCCTAAATTGATGTGTCACGGGACTCTTAACGGACAGTAACAAATACAGGATTCCTTTAGTATCTTCAGCAATAAAAGGCCACTAAAAAGGGATCCGAAAATCATTCCACTAATCCTCATCATCCAATGAAAGTTTGTTCCTTCAATGTACAGGAAAATTAAGAGAAACATTACTAAATTCCTACTTAAAAGAATGATAAATCAACAAGTAAACGGCCCCTCCTTTCTCATTCTGAATATTATATATCGTTTCTGGAAACATCATCAAGGGACCAAGGCCAATGTTAAACTTAGTGACTACTTACCCAAGAAGAATTTGACCGCTCCGGTGAGGGAAGGGTGCCTAATTGGACCCTTCTCGGGATCAGGAGTCAAGTAGCACTCGCAGAGGATGAGAGTGGAAAAAAGGGTGATGAGTGCAAAGAATATCATGGACAATGGACCTGCAATCCAGCCTAGCTGGGCAGTGCTCCATGCAAGTGACAAGACACCTGCCCCTATCACACCTGTTATTACATGTGCTGTTGCAGTCCATACTGTCCCTGCAATTGCAAATGCGTTGCGAAACAACAAAGTCAGTAGACAGGGGGGTGGGAAGTGGGAGCAGTGAGATTCAGAACTCTCATTCTAGACGAGGAAGAAACAGCTTCAAACATCAGGCTACATGACTGAGTCAAAAAAGAACTCAAGAACTTAGACAGGAGATCATCATTTACCTGTTCTTTTGGAGGGTTCCTGATCAGGAACTGCAGATTGTTCAACCTCGAAAGGTTCTGAGTTGGTCATGAGAAACGCTGCTGTTTCTTCGTAGTAGCCCTCTGTGTCATCCCTATTAATAATACCAGTGGCTCCTACTCTCTTTAGGGGAATGTCATTTTTCAACTCTCTGTCCTGCGGCACCAAATCGCCATCAGATTTCAATCCAGAGATCTCCAAATATCGCATCTTTGGAAGAACGCGTTGACCAAACTAGCAAGAGTCCTTTTCTCTATTTTTCCTGCGTTTAGTATCCTATTCTATATATTATTGTGTCTGGAACGGGACGGCCGCTGCCTGTTGTTGAACCTCGCTTTCTTTCTTTCTTTCTTTCTTTCAAACTCTGAGAGCTAAGGGTTATTCACCAACTTGTTCTAAGATCTAGCACTTTCTGCTTTGCAGTAATTGCACTACTATGTACGGGTTAATAGGGGGTTTAAAGCATTTTTTTTTTTTTTAAAGCATTTATTTTCCCCCCCAAAACTCTCCACGCAAAAGGATACACACAGACAGCTAGTGCAGTGACCTGACATCCATCGTCACTCATCAGCCTGCTGCCCTTCGTCCATGTTCGACAATAGTACTACTTACTAGGTAAAACTGTTCATTTCTTTTGTCATAGCAGTAGTTTCTACTGGCCGTTGTCATTATTCTTCAATTATTTTTTGCATTTTTACTCTTTCAGTCAGTGGTACTGCTCATTTGGATCGTGGGTCCTTTTCTTGCCTCTCTTTTTTTTTTTGGGTCGAAAAGTTCCTATAGGCATTTACATCTACCTTTTCATCATGATTTAAGTAGTTCTGGAAATTTGTTGGTTTTAATTTTTCTTGCTAACATATTATTTATATTCGTTTCCTTTAAAGTTGAAACTTTCATCTTTTTTTTATTGTCCGGATTCTTCTTGTCTTGGACATACATAGCTATGAAATACTACTACCAAAAGACACGACGGTTCCTTCATTTTTTAATAATAATAGTTGGCTACGCCATATTCAGACAAGGAAAGGAGCAGTCAGCAGAGAACAGAACACTTGGCACGCATACGCATACATCAAGTCAAGTGGTGAGGATTCGTTTCGTTTTTCGTTTTTCGTTTTTATCCTCTCTCCATTTCTTCTTCCATAAATTGTTGGTCAATGAAACAAACCCCCCGCCAGCCACTGGTCCCCCAATCGCATCCGTTTGGCGTCCAGACGACACGACACTTGAAAAAAGAGTCCAAAACAAAGGGAGCCATGCCAGTTTCTGAGTCGTCCGGACGACTGAAAAGTCGCAAATGCAGCAGCGAATATAGGAATTAGACAGACAGACTAATGCAATAAAAATATGTCAGATTCAACGACTGTGAGAGAATTGATTTGCACAAAACTAACACTAGTCAATTACGTGCCCCGCCCCAGTTGTGGGTTCTTGGTCTCCGAGTGCTCAAAGATCTTTTTAGCTGCAATTTAGGACCGCCAATTACCATGGATGGACTCGGACGAGACGAGTGTTTACTTATGCAGCAACGCTCGAGTCAAAAAGATCAATAATTTAGACGACAATAATGAGACGAGAAACTCTGGCTGGTTACAAGCTAATTTTGGAGAATCAAACAAATTAAATTTAGTTCACTCGTTTGGCAATCTATTTCAGTTTAGTCATCGTCAGCAAGCAAGTATATTATGGTACATATGAATTCGCAATTCTCCAACAACTTGGTTTCGAAAATCTGGCATGGCTACTGCTGCTTAAACCTCAGTTCTGCAATTTGTTCTAAGCAAGATTATTGTTAATGAATCAATTCAGCTGTATTTGTTTCGAAAATTAATAATAATAATAAATGTTGTTGGCTTCTTTTTCCCTGTAGCATTGAGCCTTCCTTTCACGACTTGTATTCTTAAAAGTCAAACTCGTAGATGGTTGGTTAAATCTAGATCTTAAATCAAAGTTAGGCAAACATAGTTGCCCAACAGTGAAATCTGAAGTTAAAAATGCAGAGAACGAAAATGAATATGAATAATGTAGTGCGAAATGGTCATCCGGATGGGCCAAGCTAGGGGAGCCCAAAGGATCTTGGAGTAAACTGAAGGACCTGGGACTGAAGGTTTTGGGTAGACAATTTAAGAAATGCAATCGACCAAGACAAAATGGACTGATGGGCCACAATGATTGGACTAAGAGTAGGTTAAATTTCTCATTTTTAAATAGGGATGCAAAATAGGAAATCTTTGAGAAATTTCTCATTTTTATTAAAAGGAAAAAAAAAAGAATTCAAAGTGGACCCCCAGTTCATCTGTTCCGAATTTCGGGAACAATTTCTTTCCCATACACTTCTAAACTTCTTCTTCACAAGTTCGGACGACTTTGTCACAATTTCATCAAGCCAAGGAACTCGGCAAGGTAATATTGGGACGCCTGCATTCACAAGTACACAGACTTCTAGAATCTTTCACCACACGCTGGGATCTCCGGATATGAAGCTTGATATTCACCAACTTGCCCGCGATCTGTTTCACCCAATCATCTTAGGAACAGCATAATTATAGTAGAGTATCAACTTAGGAACAGCAAAGCACCTCAAGCATAAAAATACGAGGAGACTCTACCATCCCCTTTGCGCATCATCATACCCTCGATTATAATTTACTGCTAGATTGTAAAATAAAGTATTTTTGACCCTTTGATTGTAACAATTTCAATGATTTGAAATATAAATCACTATCTTCATCGAGAGGTTTCTGACAATTTCAGATAGCTCCCCCAAGTTTAAAAAAATTACACCTAACTCCTTACTTTTAGACTTTATGTAACAACGTAGGCCCAACGTAGGAACTCATGATATAACTCAAAGATTTCCTATTTTGCATCC
Organism: Coffea eugenioides; assembly: GCF_003713205.1. Classification (NCBI taxonomy): domain Eukaryota; kingdom Viridiplantae; phylum Streptophyta; class Magnoliopsida; order Gentianales; family Rubiaceae; genus Coffea; species Coffea eugenioides. The sequence goes on along the minus strand of NC_040039.1, from coordinate 51,397,707 downwards.
CTATTTAAAAATGAGAAATTTAACCTACTCTTAGTCCAATCATTGTGGCCCATCAGTCCATTTTTGGGAACGCCGGTTCCGTTAGTCTTGGTCGATTGCATTTCTTAAATTGTCTACCCAAAACCTTCAGTCCCAGGTCCTTCAGTTTACTCCAAGATCCTTTGGGCTCCCCTAGCTTGGCCCATCCGGATGACCATTTCGCACTACATTATTCATATTCATTTTCGTTCTCTGCATTTTTAACTTCAGATTTCACTGTTGGGCAACTATGTTTGCCTAACTTTGATTTAAGATCTAGATTTAACCAACCATCTACGAGTTTGACTTTTAAGAATACAAGTCGTGAAAGGAAGGCTCAATGCTACAGGGAAAAAGAAGCCAACAACATTTATTATTATTATTAATTTTCGAAACAAATACAGCTGAATTGATTCATTAACAATAATCTTGCTTAGAACAAATTGCAGAACTGAGGTTTAAGCAGCAGTAGCCATGCCAGATTTTCGAAACCAAGTTGTTGGAGAATTGCGAATTCATATGTACCATAATATACTTGCTTGCTGACGATGACTAAACTGAAATAGATTGCCAAACGAGTGAACTAAATTTAATTTGTTTGATTCTCCAAAATTAGCTTGTAACCAGCCAGAGTTTCTCGTCTCATTATTGTCGTCTAAATTATTGATCTTTTTGACTCGAGCGTTGCTGCATAAGTAAACACTCGTCTCGTCCGAGTCCATCCATGGTAATTGGCGGTCCTAAATTGCAGCTAAAAAGATCTTTGAGCACTCGGAGACCAAGAACCCACAACTGGGGCGGGGCACGTAATTGACTAGTGTTAGTTTTGTGCAAATCAATTCTCTCACAGTCGTTGAATCTGACATATTTTTATTGCATTAGTCTGTCTGTCTAATTCCTATATTCGCTGCTGCATTTGCGACTTTTCAGTCGTCCGGACGACTCAGAAACTGGCATGGCTCCCTTTGTTTTGGACTCTTTTTTCAAGTGTCGTGTCGTCTGGACGCCAAACGGATGCGATTGGGGGACCAGTGGCTGGCGGGGGGTTTGTTTCATTGACCAACAATTTATGGAAGAAGAAATGGAGAGAGGATAAAAACGAAAAACGAAAAACGAAACGAATCCTCACCACTTGACTTGATGTATGCGTATGCGTGCCAAGTGTTCTGTTCTCTGCTGACTGCTCCTTTCCTTGTCTGAATATGGCGTAGCCAACTATTATTATTAAAAAATGAAGGAACCGTCGTGTCTTTTGGTAGTAGTATTTCATAGCTATGTATGTCCAAGACAAGAAGAATCCGGACAATAAAAAAAAGATGAAAGTTTCAACTTTAAAGGAAACGAATATAAATAATATGTTAGCAAGAAAAATTAAAACCAACAAATTTCCAGAACTACTTAAATCATGATGAAAAGGTAGATGTAAATGCCTATAGGAACTTTTCGACCCAAAAAAAAAAAGAGAGGCAAGAAAAGGACCCACGATCCAAATGAGCAGTACCACTGACTGAAAGAGTAAAAATGCAAAAAATAATTGAAGAATAATGACAACGGCCAGTAGAAACTACTGCTATGACAAAAGAAATGAACAGTTTTACCTAGTAAGTAGTACTATTGTCGAACATGGACGAAGGGCAGCAGGCTGATGAGTGACGATGGATGTCAGGTCACTGCACTAGCTGTCTGTGTGTATCCTTTTGCGTATCAGTCCGCGACTAATTAATTTTGTTGTCGTCTGTTGTATTTCTGCAATTTTGTGATGATAACCCACAAAAAAGCATATTCAATTCAAAAAAGATCTCTTTGCATGCATAATAAACTAGTCATGAATGAGGATAGCTTTATAGGATAGTACCGTAGTCATGAGTATCACTTTCAGATGCTCATTTGAATCATCCCTAAAAAGATTCCCGACATATTAGTATGTACATGTAATAAACATGTTGAGGTTAGCAAAGTTGAAGTTGGCGATGTTGAATAGCATGATTCAACTTGCGTATTTCAGTGGATCAAGAAAAGTACTGCTCATTCAACCGTCACCGCAAACAATTGCTTGTTAATTTGTTCCTTCAGATTTTAGCATCAAGAGCAAGAATTCAACTAGAAAATATTTGGGCCTGCAAGTGAAGTTGGATCAACAATATGTATTGCACAAACCCAATGGAGAAGCTACAAGAAGCAAAGTCAAAAGTTGCTACGAAGCTAAATCCCATCATGCCCAAAAGCGCTCCGCCCACTATGATCCCTGCTCCTGCTTCTCCTAAGATCAGGGTCGAGCCCCATAACTTAAGTTTTGCTGTAGATGATAAGATGATCGAGTCCAAGGAATTACTCTATCATTTATTTGTTGGGTTTTAGGGACACTACGCAGCGGAAAAATAAAAATTTTTCCCTAAAACTATCCAGGAATCACCCTAGATTTTACGTATGATGTACAAGAAGTAGGGTTTTAGGATTACCTTAATCCAAGCGGCGTCTCCCTGCAGCGTTGTTTGAGGATGGTCAGCCCTTGAGCAGTCCAATCGTCCTGCCTCTACTGATATCCACGCTAGAGCAACCCTGGATCGTCTCACGAACTATGTATTGAAGAGAAAAATGTGCTAGCCTTTTTTACTCTTTTCAAACGTATATTTTTCTCTCTTTTGTGTGTGACAATCACAAAACCTTTTTTCTTTAGTATCTGTATCTCAGTCCCCAAAACCACAATTGGAAAAACCAGAGAGATCTATGATGAGAGAGATATATGATGATATAGAATGATAAGTCTTCTTGTCTGATTCAAAATCAAAACCATAAGACTTCTCATCACACAAGACTCTATCTATCATTATCTGATAGATAAGAGATAACCATTTACTCTTATCTGCTCAAAAAGGCCTGGGATTAATTTTCTTTTAAAATTAAACCCCTATAATACACATAGTTTCAATCCAGGATTAAATCTCTATTGCGTGTGACCCAATAGGTCCCGAATACATTGGTAATAATTATGGTTTAATAATTAGATAAAATAAACGACTTTATTTTATCATAACTTATAATAAATAATTAATCCATAATTATAAATCACGAGCGGTGTCTAGCAACACATCGTGATTGCCCAATTATTCGGAATTAGTCAAGGGAATTTGACCTAACCTTTCCGTGAAAAATTACCGTGTAATTATTATCCTTTCACCAAAGATATCCAATTAGTCAGGAATAAGGAATAAGTGCCAATTCCCTGATGACTAATTAAATTTTCTAGTTCCCGAAATTTACCCTTAATTAGGTTAAATTGAAGACATTCTTCAATTTACCTAATAGTCGACTTTAGGGTTAATTTCTCACTAGTGGCCATCCGGATATCAACTCCTTCTATCAGAGTGGTAAATCCTATCTTGATCACCCATTTTCTTTACGTGCTTCACACTACATCCAACTTCTACACTTTAAGGTACTCACGAAGAGTAACAAGTAAATAGAGTCAAAATGTAGTGATTCACACTCAAGATACTATGGTGATCTCAAGTCGTAGGATCACTTACACAATTTTTCACTAGAGATACACCATTGGCACTAGATAGATATCCTGACGGGATCTCTAAACGGATCACTCCAATGCATTTGTACTTTTCAAATCATTTACACATTAGCCTAAGTATCTTCATACCATAGTTGATGAGAACAACCACTAATTACATTAATTAGAGGCTAACTGTGTACTAGTTTTACCGTACTAAAGACGTCCTATTTCATTAGTACAAAAACTAGGGAATTTTAATAATATTACTATAAATGTGATTGATATCTCATAGTCACCAACTCTTGTGACTATCATCACATTAGTAATATTATAAGGACTTTATCGGTTGTATCTAATAGAGTATTTAACAGATAAATAAGAAGTTATTAAAATACAAAACATATAATAAGGAATGTATAATATAAAAACAAATACATTGTTTTAGGGCATACATTCCAACATTATTTTCGTTATGGAATATCTTTGTCTCGTTCATAAGATGAAATGGTAAAAAATCTAGGAGTATGAAGCAAAAGGTTCTTCGAGATGATGGGTTTGCGAAACATATAGAGCCTATCCAATCCAAAACCATCCGCTGATTTTTGGGCATGCCATCTTTTACCGTTGCAACGAAATAGTAGTGTTAAAGGAGGTTTACAGAGTTCTAAATTAATGGGGCCCGGCCTTCAATGCTGTAACTAATTGTTTAGAGTTCAATGTTGATGGTCCAGAGGTACAACTCTCTCTCTGGGACTGAGAGATCGAGGGTTACCAATCCAGAGGCTTCTTCAAAATGAAACTGGACTTCCTCTGTGTCAACTGTGATTCTTTTGGGTCTGACTGATGAATAGGCTCCAAAAGTACCACATCCCCGTGTTTTGATGCGTATGTTCCCCGCATCAACCTTTTCATAACCTACTTCTTTGACCGCTCCACCTGAATTGAACATCCTGATGAGGCCTATAGGAGCGAATCGAGAACCATTTGATGTTTCCTTGACAGGAACAACCGTGAAAACCTCGTACTCCCGTGCCATCAGTGTAATTGGCAGAGCAGCATTGCTTGGAAGGTAGACTAGATTTCCTGCAGTAGATAACAAAGCAAATTAAAGAAAAATTCAACTAAGCCTTTGATGAAAAAGGGCGGGCGCGTGTTTCAGTTCCACCATGAATATGAGAATAGACAACAGCATCGCCTCTCCATCCATCAGGAGCAATTCTTGGTAAGTAGTCCACATCATTAGCCCGAACGGTTCCAGTTATTGTATCCGGTCGTTCGTCGTGAATGAGGTTTCTCTTTCCAATTCTACACCATCCAGCCCCTTGACAGTTGAACACTCCAATCACTCCATTCAAATCATTGAGATTCCAAATCTTTAGTAAACTGCAAATATGTCACAAGGCGTTATTAGCGATTACAACAACTTCAAAAATGAAGGGAAGCACCAAACAAAGCAAAACTCAACCTTTTTCCGTCTCTAGCAGGATCTGAAAACAGGCAATCCCTCGTCGGCCTTCCTGGAAGTTTAGCCCTCAGGATGGAACCATCAGGAAGCACGAGCTTCCTCAAGAGATTGAAGTCATGCTGCCCGGGCTTGTCACTGAATATTATAAAGAATCGTTCGACATCAGAGCGTGTCACCACATTAATAATTTTGTAGCGTAGCATCAATCATATATTAGATTAGAGGAGTAGCACGCCACCTGACATAAATAGCACAACCTCCAACTGCCCGTGCTGCTCCATGGTATTCAGCCATTGGGTGCAAGCTCTAAATTGTAGTAGTAGTAGTAGTATGACAAATGAAGTTCAGCAATCGAAGTTACAGAAATCTGAGAAAAATTCAAGCTATCCTAACCGAAATGGGACTTCTGTAATCAAAGGCTTACGTGAAACATATCCCAATCTGGCTGCATGAACTCGCCCAGGAAGACGGTGTTATAAGCAACTGATGCTATGTGAATTGTGTGGGAGGCAGGATCTCTTGGCCAAAAATCATCTGATGCTCTAACTACTGCACTTCTCTTGGCACTACAAGCATCCAAAATAATCTCATATCAGATCATTGTCTCCCGTGTGTACCCTTTGCGTCGCGTCAGACTCAGTGAAGTACTGCAAGTACCCAAAGTCAAAAATGGGAAATGGAAGATTACTTTTACCTGTACAAACCGTCTGTGTTGTGACTCATACAAGAAATAATTCCATTATCGGGAAAATTCCGAGAAATTGAAGCCTCTAATGCTTGATGGTACTTCCTTGCTAGTCTGATTCTTCCACCATGGCCTGCTCCAAGGGTTTCGAGGATGTTCTGAACATCAACTTTAACCCCATCGATGCCAGCAGAGGCGAGATATGAGTGCAGCTCATTATAAAAGTTGAACACTTTCTCAGGGTTCACAAGGCCTAGCCCATTTTTGGCAATGCAATCCAGAGCATCACAGGCTTCATTTGATTGAACCCCTGGAGAGGAAATCGGATAAGCCATCTGAGATTCATAGTGATCCATCTCAGTGACACCAGGCCTCACACCACCCCAATACCCAGTGATTGCATGCCAGACATAAGCATACCTACAAGGGCATCATGGTACCTGAGTTAACAAGTGCCTATGAAGTAAAGTACAGAGGGGACAGAACGAAAGACTTCATACTTCAGAGCATATGCATCTTTAATTTCTGTGACGAGATGGCGAAGTCCCATGGCAGGATCTTCCAATCTGTGACCCTCCTTGCCATTCTTTTGGAATTTGTGGTTCTCTTTGATATGAGTTAGCCTATTTGCAAAACTGAAGAGAGAAACAGGAATTGCAAATATTCAGCTTGGTTGATTGAATCTCGCAAATTTACTAATAAAATACGGTTTTCACTTTGAGCACTCACTTAGCCGCATTGTTAGCTTTGAATTCAAAACTAGTAGGATCCATCCCAACAGATTGCCATCCATCGTCAATGATGATAAACTTTGGGGGAATCCCACCTTTCTCCAAACTGCAAGAAAATGCTGTTGATCATCAACATGTCATACTAAGTCCATTTGCAGCAGATTAGATGTCTAGATTGGTTTTTGTTAAGATACCTCTCTAAACCTTGCTTAACTCCCTCTGAAGTAACATCAGTGTAGAAAGCATCCCACGTACACCACCCAAACCAATTTAACATGTCCGGCATCTGATGACGAAAGGAACATATTAAGGAGATGCATCAAATAGCAAACAGCATCATAATACTCCTTGACAACAGATGTTATGTTAATACCTTCTTCCTATCACGATGAGAAAAAGTCTGTAGGTGTCTCTCCACACTCCTATACACGTATATTCACCAAGAAGTCGGTTAGAATTTCTGGACAGACATGCAGCTATGGCTTAGAAGTTAGATCTACATATATGTTCCCAAACTTCAGTTTTTAGCAGAAACAAGCAGAACAAGATTTATGCCAAGATTCTAGACCATAACTTGAGAACAGAAAAAACTAGCCTGCCAAAACGAAACTTTAGAGCAAGACATCGAGTGATATCTCCGTGGAAGAATCAGCAAACGCAATAATAGAACAACACAAAGATGGTAGAGCATACTTGACTGCATTAGTGATAACATCAAATGGGTCTGATCCAGCAGCCACGAAAACTAAATGGCTTCCCTCAAATTCTTGGACAGCAGGATCACCTGAATTTAGTGCAAAGTAAGAACCCGAATATAAAAAAAATTTGAAAAAAAGGGGGAGAAAAGTTAGCTTTACATTATTTGCTTTCAAGATACAAACGACTACAAAACAGTAGGAAACAAAATGGGAGGTAATCCAGTGCAAAGTCCATACCGCTTTCTAAGCAGATCTCCAACTCATCGTTGGCATTCCCCTGAAGAACAGCCCTGAAATCACCTTCTAGAATAGGCAAGAAAACAACGTATGTTGCGGACTGGCCACCGCCATCTTCACCAAAATGGGAGCCCTCTTGACCCTCAACAATCAAGAATTGTGTCTCAAATGGTATTTCTTGGCCAGCTGTCCCCATTCTCTGAGTCATCCACCACATCTTAAACCGGAAAACACACATGAAACGCAACCCCCTGTAAGACAAACCACCCAAACATCACTACACATGCAAATAAAATTTTTATACGAGATCCACACCTCCCCTTTCACCCAAAAACCTAAATAAAGCAAGGTTCACCTCTGTGAGCTAAGAATCCCACGAAAAAAATGAAGGAAAGCGAGCAAGAAACATGATAGGAAAAAAGTTCAATTTGTGGTGAGACTGGCGCCTTATCCGGTTGAGAACACACCAATCATTCTGTGTATTGTGAGTGATGTGTGATATTACGATAAAAAGTGATTTTTCCAAGAATTTGCTCATTAATGATTAGTAAAAAATTAGAGAACATACTGGAGTTTGCCAACAGGGAAGACGCTACGGCTGGCTTTGTGATCGGATTGAATGCCAATAAAAGCGCCATTGATGAAGCTCTCGCCAGTTGCCGGTGTCACAATGACATTGTCATGAATATCGCTGAGAATGCAGCTCCCCAGCACATTCAACTTCCCATCAGCCACGCTTATTCCAGCACCTACGGTCATTTTCTAAGCTTCCTCTTAAGCTAAAATGAACAAATACTATTTCAAAAAAAAAAATTTCAGACACAAAAAAAAAAATGCTGAAGCAAAATCAAAGTCCCACCACTCTACAAAAACCAAATATATGAAAAAAAGAAGCAAATCTAGAGCGAAAACGTAGTATCAGAGTAGCAGTATCAACTAAGAATGTAGATTTGATTGTCCCAGTCAAATACTGGGATTGCCTATTCATGTCATGATTGCTGGAGGGTATTTATAGTAACAAAGCATTAGATTCTGTGGGAATAATCCATATGGGTGCTGACAGGAGATCTGTGCACTCTTCCGTAGGTAGCCCCGTGATCCTGTGCAAACCCCACTGGTCTCATTTGGCGTCATCTCACACTTTTATCTAGTTTTTGTTATTAGCCTTGTATCTTGGTCAATCAACAAATATCTTTACTTTTCAAGCAGTAAACCATTGCAGATTTCAACATGTTCATACAATAAATATACAATGTGATTTATATGTGCAATAGCGAGTCTTTTTTTCTTTTTTCTTTTTAAACCAGTATCAGGTCGTATGTGCATAATCATAGTACGTACTAATCAAATAGTGAGAGACGTTCCAATAATCAGTTAGGTGAGAAATTAAACGGGATTGCCAGAAAAAAGTCATCAAATTCATGAAGGAGTGTAGCCTTGTTGTGGGGTGGTCCTTTTTTTCTTGGGCCGCATTGATGATGGCTGTGATGAATTAATGAGGTTTGTTGATGTTGTTGACGCAATCCAAAGGTGGCTGCATCAGCATGAACTGGAACTCGATTGGAATGCGGAAAAAATTCTTGAGATTCATTCACGGGGGCCAAGATTAAAAGCTAGTCCGGTGGGTAGGTAGGTGGAAAACTTTCGACAAGCTCGTATGGTACCGGACACCTGTCCATAATCCACAGGGATTGATCGTCATTTCGTTGGATGCACCGGTCAGAAATCAGACGGTATACTCCGTCCATTCTATCTGTCCACTTTTTCTGTCAAATACAAAATTAAATAGTTCTACTTATTAATACTGTTGATATGACACGTAACATTGAATGCATATTTAGAAGATGTTTGATAAATGGGTTTCAAATTCAATTTTAACATGGACGGCCTACTTTTTTAATCAACATGATTGCACGTAACTACAACTCTGACAAATTCAAGGCTCTCGTCTTCAAATGCTTGCCTAATCTCATCTGAATCATGCGGTATAAAATTCCAAAATAGAAAACTGTAGATACAATTAGAATATTATTGAATTTAAAATCCATTTACCAAATACCCGCTAAATATGCATTCAATATTATATGCCACATCAACAGTATTAGTAAATAGAATTACTTAATTTTATATTGAACAGAAAAAATAGATAAATATAATGAACAGAGGATCTGGTCTGATTTGTGCTATACTACTACTCTCTAATAGTAGTATTAAGGAAATTAAAGTCGATAATATTAATGTTGGAACAGAAGATTTTACGGTGGAACCGAAATTGCAGCTGAAATTAGTGAGATGTGACACGACATGAGGTGTAAACAGGGAAGCCAAGTCAAGGTGACGTGGAAATTCCTTTTGAAAATATTTCAATTACGACGTTCATGATGCATTTCTTGCTCCCATCCAATATAGCTTGGCGGCGGCTGCCAAGAACCAGCAATGCGTGTCGCCACGTCAGATCGTGCACGCTACGTAATTACAGCTTCCATACTAATAGGATTTCGCAATTTCTATGATTAATTGATACCGATGATGATAAGCAATTCATTCTATATGTTAATATATTTGGATTGCTATTTTTATTAGAAAAAATGTACTGTAACAATTTGATATATATGAGATATAAAATATGTTTAAAAAATATATTTAAAGAAAATATTAAATTTTTTTCCTTAAAAAATAGCAATTCAAATACAGTAGATCCCTAGTCCACCATCTCTCTTTTAATTTTTTTTTTGGGTCCCTAGCTGGTGCTTCCTATCTAATATACGCAAAATTTTTCGCATATTGAAACACTTCTTTCAAATTAATAGTAACATTTTTGTCAAAAACATAACACCTGAGTTTGCTTGAGTGTTCGTGTTCACAAGACACTCAACAGTTCTACTGAAGAAGAGGTTCTGCTGAATCTTTAAGTCCCTATGCCTCGCATCGCGTAAATGTCTGATTACCAATTGATGCGATGCCTCAATGACGCTTGACTCTCTATCTTGCAAGAATTTTTATTTTTGAGGCGTTGATGCTCACGTTATTGCTAATTGGCTGCCACGGTGTTGATCAAGAGGTACTTTCAAAAAAAATGAGCTTGTAATGAAACGTGAGATTGTACATCTATTTCGAGCAGTCTTAAGGCTTATTGAAACCCATTCCACTGTTCCTGAATTGCGGGCATAAGATAAACTTGGACTTGTATTTGCCGCATTCCACGATCTTTGCTGCATTCTTTGTGAAAAGGAAAAAAAAAATCTACTTACTCCAATGCTTTGTATTTGCCGCCCTATTTCAAGAGAAGGAAGGATGCTGCACCTTTACCAATATCACGTTGCACATACTAAATGCTATACGCCCCAAATCTTATTTTGTTGATGCAGGTGTAGATGCATCATCCTTCCAAGTTTTAATGCTTCCAGCAGCAAGTTTGGACAGACTTTAATTGGTCTCTTGAATATGAAAGAAAATTAGAATATAATTTGGATAATGAAAAATATTAAATTAGAATTCGGATGTTACAATTATACAAGAATTGGACATGTTTACCTTGTGTAACATAACATGTTTGTTTGGCTTTGGAGAATGTTAAGTGATGAGTTTAGAATAGATAAATTGAGAAGCTGTGGAGAGCAGGTGAAAAAGGTGATAAGTTAGTTAGATAGATAGTTAGATTAAGAAGAGCTCAACAATTAACATAATATTTAAAGTAATAAAAATATTTTGATAGAATTCAACTGCTTTGTTGAATTTGAGAGCATATTAGATGTTATTAAATTTGCAAATAGATTAGATTTGATAGTAGTATTTGAAATATGTAAAAATAATTGTTAACAAATAAGTGTGTCGATCGTATAATTTAAACAAAAACGCAACATAATAATGTAATAAAGTTTGGATAGATTTGAATTGATTGGTTGAATATGAAAATAAATCAGATTAGAATTCGGATAATAAAAATTATTACATTAGACTTATCAAACTCAGGAAACCTTCAAGACTCCCTCAAACGCCGGGGGTTTAGGTTACAGTACTATACCCAGGATTAATCGCGGGGGGAAAGGGGGGGCTTGAAATTGTACAAATATTGGACACGAGTTAGCCTTCTAACCTTGTATAACATAAACATGTTTGGTGTGGGAGAATGCTAAAGGTCTATTTGATAACATAAAAAAGTGCTAAATCTGAATTTTTTCAAACATTCAGATGTTTTGAGTGTTTGATAAATGAAAATCCATTTGCTGAACTTGTTAAGTAATGCTGAACTTGTTAAGTAATGCTGAACTTATGTGTATTTTTTTCAGCACAAAAATCCTAACTGAATGCTTAATTCTGATAAGAATCAATAGAATTTCTTCAACTACCTTATTTTATCTACCAAATCTACCCTTATTTATTAATTATGTTCAAAAATTCCTATATAATTAAACAACCTAATATTCTCTATCTAATGATTTTCTATTTCTCTTTTCTCCCTTTTGAATGACTTTCACTTCTTCTCCATACTCCTCATATAATATAATTCATCTTTTATATTAATTTGATTTAAAAATAAATATTGTCATTTTCATACCTAACATTTTTAACTAATTAAATCATAGGTTCTATTTCTTTTTTTGATGAAAAGATATAAGGGCAAAATTGTCAAATTTAACTTATTAAACATTCAGTTGTAAATGTTTATCAAACAGTATAAATAGGTTTAGCATTAAAATTCAGACATCTATATATTTCTTTTCAGTACTTAAAATTCAGCAAATTAATTGTTTCAGTATTCAGATTTCAGAATTCAGACTTCAGAATTCAGATTCAGTTTTATCAAACGGAACCTAAGTTTAAAATGTTTGAAGCATTCAAACAAAACTATAAAACACATAGCAAACCAGGTTATTGGTATTATAAAAATAACTGACTCATAAAATAGGTAGATTAGGAAGATTATTGATAAGTTAGTTTAACTATGATTTTTATCAACTATACAAAAGAAAATGTCAAAATAAAAAATGTTACTTAAGTTTTTTTAATAAGTTAGTTTGACCCTGCAGATTTAAACTCGATCAAAAGGTTTTTGATAAGTTAGTTTAACTCAACGTTTTCCTATCGAATTTAAACATTAGATAACATAAATCCACTTGTTAAAGAATACATAATCTAAAAAATTTAGAAAGTGAAGCATGCCGGATTATTGGAAATCTTGTTGAACACATTAATTGGTGAACAGTGTATAGTATAGATATTATTCCTGTTGGACGGATTCTTATGGCTTTGTTTGGATTCAGACTTTTTTGAAAAATAATTTTTTCGTCTATAATGTTATAGTAATACACAAACAAAAAATAATTTCAAAAATACCATATACATACAATATATAAAAAATAACTTTAAATATTAAAAAAAAAAACACAACTACCTATTACTCTCCACCATCACGGCCACCACCTTACCGCCACCACCCCCACACTCACGACCCTCTCTCCTCTCTCTCTCTCCTCCTCTTTCTCTTTCTCCTTTTTCCTTTTTCTTTACCTTTCCCCGCCCCCCAACTTCATTCCCTTAGACTGACTGCAACCTTCCTAGTCACAATCAAATCTGATCATGACTAGAAGCCGCGACCAAGACGGTTGTGATTAGAGTTGTGGCTAAAGTCGCAGCCATCACCCGCGAACGGGAGAGGAGTTTGGGGTTTGGGGTTGGGGGAAATGAGGGGAGAGGGGAGAAGGGAGAGGAAATAGGGAGGAGGAGGAGGAGGAGGAGGAGGAGTAGGAGGGGGAGGAAATAGAGGGGAGGAGGAGAGGAAGAGAGGAAGAGGAAAATGGAGAGGATAGTAGTGGGTTAGGTAAAATTTTTTAAAAAACTAGTATTTCAAATCAAAATAATATTGTATATATATATATAGACTAAAAATTTTAAAGAATTGTATGCTTAACATGTTGAAAAAATTTTAATTTATAATGATTTACATGATAGAGGAATTGTTAAGGCATTTAAAGAAAATGTTAGGTTGGGTGGCAAGGTGATAAGAGTTTTCTAAAAAAAAAAAAATCAATTTATCAGTATCCGACAAAAGATATTATGTTATACCCATATATCAAAACTTATAATATAAAAAAAAATTATAACCAATTTATTTTCTTCCATTTTTACAAAAAAAAACTTTCTCATATCTTGTACCGCTAAAATTGTTGACTGCAATTAGATTAGCATTTTTCATAAACTTTAACGTACATTTTAAAAAAATCTCTGCAATATATGTTTTTAGAGTTCTCAAAATTATTAAAAATCACTGAGTTTGTTTGGACAAGCCAAATTTGGTTTGCAAAATTTGTTTTCACAAATCCCAATCACCTTTTTATCTTCCCAATCACCTTTTTATCTCACATACATCACATCACAAAAAGTGCTACAGTAAATATCTCAAATAAATCATCCAAATAAACTCTTATCCAAACAAACTCACTATCATTTCCCTCTTCTCTTATCTGCCAGTTAGTCATGAAATGCCTCCTACGACTTTTGTATCTTCTATCATGGTATCATTCTTTCTATTAATTTTTTATCATCTCTATCATATCTCTACAATCTCCTTTCTTCTTCTCTCCCTTCTCTGCCCATCTTTGTAATCCACAATTTTTTTTTTCAATCTTTTTCTCGCAACTTTTCAACTCCTCACCATTTTCTTCCCTTTGTCCTCCCCCATACCCAACCTCTAAATTCATATCCATGTGATCCAATATATTTAACTTTATCTATCATAATGAAAATATAAAATTGAAAATTGATTATAATAGTTGCAATTATTAGTATCTAAAAATGGAAATGAAAAACTAATAATATCTATAATATCCTCAAGTACTACAATCAATATATATATATATATATATATATATATTTGACATAGCAAATACATATTTACATATGAAGACAGCAATAAGAATACATAAAATAGTTAATAATACCAAAAGTTATCCTTAGTGTTTCTGTTTTGCACTCATTCAAATCTAATCAGGGTCAAACTTAGGCCAGATATATACAAATTAAGTAGTATTTTAGGGTCGAATGTTCTATATTTTTCTCTTAAACTATAATATAACTTTTTAAAAAAATTTTGGTAGAATTGGTGTTGTTGTTATCATTATTTTTATCAAAAATGAATATTTTTAAAAAAAATTCCACGTTAAAAGGCCAGTAGTACTTAATTTTTTATTTAATGATTTCATAATTTAGATTTCATGAATGGTACCATTCTTTATTTTTTAAATCCACAACATTATTTCCTTTTTGTTTTCTATTTAATTTTGCTCGTTTACTTAGGATTATTAAGTTAAAAGATAAAATATTATCATTTACTTTTTTTACTTTTACTAAGTTTGGCAAATTAACCTTAAAAAACACAAAAAAAATGTGTATTTGACTGGATAAAAGGTTTGTACTTGATTGGAGCCACAATTAATCTCACCTATCCAAATTTGCATAAATCTTGTCCACACAGTTAATTTCCTCTCAGGTCAAGATTAGAACCTTTTTTTCCCCATTTCCTTATTTTATATCATTATCATTACTATTACTATATAACAAAAAGTGTGATGAATCTTGGCAATAGAGAGTGTAAACATATATTGATCTTAGTTTTTGTTATATCTAAATAAATTACCGTCCTATTTTTTAATTAGAGTTATCGTATCTCAATCATGACATTAATAGGAAAAATAAATTGTTTTAATAAATTATATTTCAAAAATATTGGTAATTAAAATTAAAATTACCCATTTATAATTATATTCACCAATCATTTCCCTCATAATTGGAACTAATTTCTTAGATTATGGCCAAATAAAAAAAAAATCGATCAATTGTTGCTTTGACAAATTCCTTGTACTAAATTATGCCTGTCGTGCTAATGAAACACGGTAGGCCATTTTTTTTTTTTTTAATGACTCACGCTAACGTGCTGAGTCAGCAAGATAGCATCAGCCAAGTCAAATAAAAAAATGGCTACCGGAATCTTATCATGGAATTGGAAGAGTTTTAATGTAAGTGAAATTCTTGATTGGAAGAGTTTTAATTGTAGTGGGAAGGTGTGTAAAGAGTGTTCGTTGGAGTAAAGTGTGTAAGGAGTGTTAACTTCTTATTTGAGGGAAGCGTGGGAGGGTTAGTTGGAGTTAACTTCTTGTTTGAGGGAAACGTGGGGGTGTAATGTGCTCATGATGTTTTTTACGAAATAAATTAAATGTAAAATGCTAGAAAAATAGAGTTGAGAGTGGGAAGGTTTGTTGCTAAAAATTCATTCTCAAATTTATATAGATACAGATATCGCAAAAAATTTGTAAATTATAAAAATACTCAAAAATATATTTTAAAAATACCTCTAAAAATAATCCAAAAAAAATCTACAGTAAAAGTTTTTCATATACACAGTTACAGTAAAGTTTTTGAAAAATACCTCCAAACACAGCTAATCCAAACAGAACCTTATGTTACGTAAAAGTCCGTTGACGGTAGAGTTCCATTTCAAAACTGATTCTTTTGGCGGAAGTTTAGTAAAACACAAACCCTCAAGCAAAACATATAGATACGGGAAATTAGGAATAGCCCACCGAAAAAAAAATCTAAATTGGGTATTAAGGTAATACGGTCATTAGAACTTTACGATAACAGCCTATGTTGTAGAAATGCAAAAAAAAAAAAAATCTAAATCCCCAAATCATATTGACACACTTCTTTCACTATACTAATAACTTGTAGTAATTACTAATTGATTTTTTTTTTTTGGGAAAATGTCAGCCTCTCTTTGATATATTTTGGTACATTGGTTCATTCATGTCTATAACTAATAATTTTAGTATTAATTTATTGTACACTGATAGTGTATGCACTTTCACCATTAGATGCATAATCCATAATTCGAATTTGAATTTAAAATTTAAATTTTATACGTGTATCATATATCCAATCGTGATAGTATATACACTGTCATAATGACGGAGCATATAATGACGGTGTATGCACTATCTTATAAGATTTATTCATAATTTTATGTATAGATTTGAGAATAAACCATTTTTGTTACTTTCACTGTCCCAATTATTAGGGGTGTACATCGAATTCGAAAGCGGTAATTCGAAAGTTTGAAATCGAAAATTTTTGAAATTTTGGCCTTAATTTTCCCAACCGAATTCGATTTCGAAATGGCTAATGCCGATTTCGAATTCGCTACCGAATTGAATTCGAAATTCGGTGAATACCGAATTCACCGAATTCATTTTTTTTTCGCACAAAAGTCACAGCAGGAATACTAGGCAAGAAAAACACTCACGAAATGCACATTTTCCGCAAAATTAACAAAACCACTAAATGCAAACAGAGTCATTCAAGAATATGATCGCGAAAAGAACCCAGAAAACCCAAACTCGATCAAAAATAAAAAATCTTTCCTGCAGAAGTTCATACTACAGCTTGCAACAAGAATCAGTTACCGGCTTGAATTACATTAGGTGCACCACAGTGTACCCAGTTTTCAATGTACTATTTAACACCATAAGCCAACAAATTGCACCAAATATGGAACGTTCATCTCTAATAAGAACCGCTGAAACAAAAATCATAACCAAAGATCCAACCAAAAATCATAACCAGAACCTATACCGCGTGCTTGGAAGCTGCTTGATGAAATGCCTAAGAAAAATAAACTAGAAACATAGATGAAAAAGGTGAGTAAAATCACTGGCGTACCTCAGAATGTCCTCTTCAAGTGAAGGCTGATGATGGCTTGAAGATGAAGAGTGAAGATGGCGTGAAGATGTCCGACGATCTTGAATATGAAGGCTGATGGTGTCTGTCTCTGTCAGGGACAGTGGAAATCTCTGAGGTAGTGAGGTGAAAGAGCGATGGATGCGGTGAGTGAAAGAGGCGGTGAAACTGTGAAAGAGAGGGAGAGAGAGCAAGCTGAGTTGGTGAGTCAAGCGGTGGAGGCGGAGGAAGGAAGGTGAGACTCTGAGGAATGAGGCGGCGGAAGCTCAAGGTGAGTTAAGAGATTAGGACTTTGGGCATCTGATAGGGAAGCAGATGGAAGCTACTTGTTATGTTAAAAACTATTATATTATAATTATATTTAAATATTATTATTAGAAATTGAAATCGAATTTCCTAATTCGAATTTTAGTTCCGAATTACCGAAATTCCGAATTTAATTTGAAATCGGTTCCAAAATCGAAATTTTTCGAGTTTGCACACCCCTGCCAATTATTCAGTCATGCTTCGTAAATTCAATTTTTTAAAAATAGTAGTTTGACTGTGATGTTTGTGTTCTATTTCCAATTTTACTCTTATGAATTCAAAATTTAAATTTGAATGATAATATGAAAATGATTAAAAGGAAGGATTATATTAAAAAGAAAGACTAAAAAGTAATTTGACTTTTTTAATATGAAAAATATTTTAGAACGAAATATTTGCTTCTAGACGGGCCTCATTGGGCCAGGGCTGACTGTCAATGAGTTTATATGAAAAAACCTTAACTCATTGACTTTAAATGGAGTTGAATTCTCGTCGTTTCTTTGAGAATAGATTTGAGAATAAACCATTTTTGTTACTTTCACTGTCCCAATTATTCAGTCATGTTTTGTAAATTTAAATTTTTAAAAATAGTAATTTGACTGTGATGTTTGTGTTCTATTTTCAATTTTACTCTTATGAATTCAAAATTTAAATTTGAATGATAATATGAAAATGATTAAAAGAAGGATTATATTAAAAAGAAAGACTAAAAAGTAATTTGATTTTTTTAATATGATAAATGTTTTAGAACGAAATATTTGCTTCTAGACGGGCCTCATTGGGCCAGGGCTGACTGTCAATGAGTTTATATGAAAAAACCTTAACTCAGTGACTTTAAACTCAGTGACTTTGAATTCTCGTCGTTTCTATCGATCGCTAGGGCTGTATAGGACTACTATTATATTGTTGCTGGGAGAATATGTCGAATCTTTGCAGGGTTCCCCAAGTTTGCAGCATCTATTCCAGACCGCAGGCAAGACCAAGATCTTCTCCATCATCTCAGGCATCCCGGCCGTGGATTTTGCACTCGAAATCTAACAACTATTCCTTGATCGGCCGAAGTGGCTTCAAGTCCCAAAGTTTGATCAGGTCCAATCCTTGCTTGGCAATGGCAGCCAAAGCCAAATTAGTGGATGATGATCGTGATCATGAGGAGGGATCCGAAGGGGGGATCCTCTCTCCAAAACCCTTTTTGGGCCCCCACTTGTTTATCCCTTCAAAGTTTGATATCATCGTCCATGACGATGACGACGACAACACCGGACTTCGTTCGGAATCTCAAGTCCCGGGTTCTCTAAATAGTAAGTGCGAGGATGACAGTTGTTTTCATATGCTGAGTGTCGAAGAAGAGAAACTAGTCAAAACTCCAAAGCATTTGGGAAATGCTCGTTGGGAAAGAGATCTCTTATTTCCCCCGGACGCCATCTGCATAGGCGCCTCGCATGGCTGGGTCGCATTCTTTAACTTGTTCAGAGACGGCGGAGGAGGATCTCTGTTTCTCGTCAATCCCTTCACCAGCGAAAAAACCGAGTATCCACCGTTTATTTCCCTTCCCCCGGTTGAGACCCTTCCTTTCATGGAGGCCTTGCGCACTTGCGCTGTGCCACCGAATCCGAATCACAGTTATTGCTCCTCTGTCAGCTCCCGGCATCCACCTCTTTCCTCCGAGTATATTGGGTTGAGCCGGAATCCCAGAACCTGTTTTGTGAAGTTCATTTTGTCTTCCGCTCCATCCCTTCCGACTTACCCTTTTGAAAAAAAGTCGCGTGATCACCAGAACGAAGACTGCATTGCCGTGGTGATTGGAGGGGATAAATATGAGCTGGCTTTTTGCAGGGTCGGGGAAACAAGTTGGCATGGCTTTGGGGGGGAACATCCTGAACGCGGTCCTTATTCTGACGTCATCTATTCCAGTAAAGACCGGCTCTTTTATGCTTTAAGAGGTGGCGAATTCTATTTCCCAAAAGATGGTCGCTTTCATCCCTTCAGAGGCCCAGACAGGGTGGTAGCAGATGGAGAAATTGGAGACCCAGACACTCCAATATCATTTATTGATTATGAATTCTTCATACACGAGAGTGGGGTATCAGTTGAATACTGGGACCTGAGTAGTAGTAAGACTCCAAGAGGGAAGATTTGGACTCAGGCTCCTTTACCGCTTACTAGTTTGTACGAAGCGGACCCAACTTTACGGATACAATTCTGCCACAGGAGAAGGTATTTAATAAAATCTTGTGGAGCGGAATACCTCCTGTTGGTTGAGAGACAAGTTACTAGCTATATTGATGAGAAGACAAACCAACCTCATCCTCCGTGTGGATATAGGGGGTCTCGCCATTTGGGTCCGTACACCGGCGAAGATGAAGTTACAAGCGGCAGAGCTCGAGACGACAAATACACGTACCGGACATGTTCCTTTAATGTTTACAAGTTGATCTGGGTAGGGGATGCCTACGCCTGGAAACCTATTAAATGTTTAGGGGATCAGGCCTTAATTGTTGGGCTGAATCAGTCCATGTCTCTGTCAACCATCGAGTACCCATTCCTCAAGAAGAACTCCATCTACTTCAGTGATGATGACATTGAAGAAATGGTCAAATTTGACAAATTTGGAGGCCACGATTTTGGTATTTACAGTCTTGGAGACGGCGAGGTTGGATCATTCATTTGTACAGATGTCAAGAAATTTGAACAGCCCCCCGTCTGGATTCTGCCTAATCCAGCCTAATTTCTTTTGCCACCGTGAATGCCTTAATATATATAGTGGTATAAAGTATTCATTTTGTTTTGCAACTTTCTCATATCTGTTCTTTTCCAGTACAAGCTTTAGAAATGGAATGAGCACGCCTTTGCTTTTTCAATTTTTTCATTGATTTACCTACCTTTGTCAAGAAATTTGGCTGCAAAATAGTTTATTGCTAGTATTTTGGAGATGGCAAGCTCTAACCTTTCTTTTAATCTTTATTTAAAATCTAGTGAAGCATAATATGATTGGTTATTGTTGGGGTGTTAGTAAATTCCCATATTTTCTTATACTCAACGGGCTCAAAAAGGACAGCATTAGGGCCAAACTTGTTTGATTTAGTAACAAGAAAGGGACAAAAAAAAATTAGATTCATGTTGTGAGTAAATTCTTAAGTTATTATGAAAAAAAAAAATTGTTCTACAAGAGGGGTTATTTTTGAAGCTAATTCTAAGACTAGAATCTTCGCATTTGTGAAATGCGAGTTCAAGGACTTCGCATTTGACAAATGCGAGGTTAGTGCTTTCAGAAATGTCTTTGGCAAAAAACAAAACCACAAAGCTCGCATTTGTAAAATGCGAGCTTTGTGAGCTATCTTCCCAAATAGCCGGTGAATGTTCAAAACAGAGCAGCTCTAACATTCTAAATCCCTAACGCGATTTCGATTTGGGAACACCAAAACGAAGACGAAATTGAGGCCAATACCAAGAGTCAAACCGCTACAAACATAGCATTTTAGCATCAGCTTTCAAACATTTGAAGGAGTTCCAGATTTTTTCCCAATAGCTGCAAAAACTCACTCCATCTCCGGAAAAGTAGTCGCTGGAAAGCTTGAAAACGTCGACGTGCTTGAGATAGGTGTTGTTCATGATTTGCTGTCATAACTGTGTGTTTCTCTAATTTGTTATTGTTCCTTCCGTTGTCTACTGGAAATGCATCAGCCCTGCTGCATCACTAGGAATTGCATCTGCTGTTTCAACAGCAGAAAGCTAGAAAAAGGAAAATGACCATCTCGGACCAGTGAAAGTTAGTGTAGCTAGCTAAGTAGTAGCTTTTTAAAATATTGCTTCAGACACCGGGAAAAACTAGTTCAAAAAATGACCTAGTAGCGCAGAAAAGATAACAATAGCATAACCGGTAGTGCAGAAAAGTAAGCATAACTAGTAGTGCAGAAACTGAGAAATGTGACCTCGCATTTGACAAATGCGAGGTCGGGCTCTTCTCTCTCTTTTTTTTTTTGGATTTTGTGGGTCAAAAATTTTAAGTGACTTCGCATTCAACAAATGCGAGCTCAGGAGTTCGCATTTGTTGAATGCGAAGACCCCTTGAACAGAATTCTATACTCAAAATGCCTCCTTTGCAGAAATTTTTTAAATTTCATAATCATTTTGGAAATTTCTCTTCATGTTGTCACCTGTCAAGCTACACGTAACAAGAAAGGAGGCAAAAAATTACTGCATTTTTCTGGATTTTTTGTAAAAAAAAATTGCTGTAGTGATTTGATATATGTGAGGTAAAAAGGTGATAGAGAAATATGTTAACGGAAAACATAGTAATTTTTCTTCTTATTTGGCCATAGCCTTCTCTGCCTGATTTTTAACACATCTAAGTTTTTCTCTCGCTCTCTCTCTTTTTTTTTTCTTTTTTAAATAGATGTATATGTGTATTTCTACTGCAAGTATTTTGCACATTTATTCTTTTTATTTTTTTAAATAGTTTTATGTGCATTTCTACTACAAGTAATTTGCACATGTTGTTTCTTGAGTACAAATTATTATGACAAGAGGCGTTTTCTTTTGCCACTTTGAATGTCTAAATATGGTATGTAACTCATACTACAACAAATGAATATTTCAAAAGATTTTGTTCCATATTGGAAAACCAATCACATAATCAATCCCCCCCCAAATTATATGTTCCGGTAACTAACCAGCAGGAATACACCAAAACTTCTTATTAAGAAAAAAATCAAAAGGTTGAAGATGATGCATTTGATGATGAAGATCCAATTTTCAGGAGGAGACGGTGAAGATGTTTTCGACCAATGGAATCTAAAAAGTTGTTATGGACCAAAAAGAAAGCACGTGTATTTTTTTCATGCAATTTGTTATATATTCTATTTTGGTGCATGTCAATTAAATACATAAATATATCACTAACTACTATTCTATTACCAGTCTAAAATGGGTTTTGAATTTGATACACATATTAAAATAGCCATAGAACAACGATAACAAGAGAATGCGGGAAAGTACGTACTACTAGCGTTTGTACATTCAGAAAATTAAGTACTAGTAGTAATATTTTTATGTTCCTGTGAAAACACTAAAAATGACGAAAGAAAAGAAAATGGATGGCAGTTTGTCCACAACAAGTTGCGTTGCTTGAACTAACTCTCAATAGAGGAGTTAGTTGTCACTTAATGCTCCGTATTCAGAAATAAACAGTGATGGTAATATTCGAAGATACCAATTAGTCAAGAAGATAACACTCCATTCGACAAAACAGGATAGAGGTACTGAGACGGGATGAGAGGTACCTCCTACTAGGATGGAGTGTGGTACATGCGACCGCTCAACCCTAGTATTGATGAGATAACTCACTAATCGACTTAATCGGGATAAAAATACTGAGACGGGATGAGAGGTACCTCCTACTCAGATGGAGTGTGGTACATGCTACCGCTCAACCCTAGTGTCGATGAGATAACTTTCCAATCGATTTAATCAAGATAAAAGTACTGAGACGGGATGAGAGGTACCTTCCACTCGGATCGAGTGTGGTACATGTGGCCGCTCAGCACTTGCAAGTCAAATACAAGCACAAATATAAGTACAGGTCAATCAAGTTCAAGTGAGTACAAGATCATTCAAGAAAGGGAGGCCAAGTGTGATAATGACACACTCGCCTAGCCAGAATAAAGTCGCAAGTAATGTCCAGTAATTCATATTCTCAGTATTCCAGTACTGTCCAGTAATTCACACTCTCAAGTAATGTCCAGTAATTCATATTCTCAAGTATTCTAAATATTTCAAATCAATATACAAATCAAATTACTTGTTCAATCGTGAAGGAGATATCAAGTTTTTAGTCAAATTGGGTCAATTGAGTGTACATAAAAGCATACTCGCCTAAATAGGTTCAAGTCAGAAATAAGTTCAACATATCATGTTTCAAGCATTTCAAGTATCTCAGGACCAAACAGTTGAAAATCGGATGGTTGCGAAAACTTGATCAAATAAGAAAACTGGAAAAAAGCCGCAGAAATCAGAAACTTTATCAGCAAGTCCCGCCACAAATTCGATCAAATGTTGGCCGGATTAAGGGCCATATTGACAGAAAAAAGAAAACTTAAAAATTTTGAAAACTCACTGCCGAAAATTCAGTCGAAAATCCGATCAAAAAGTAGCCGGATTCTGCCCACTTTTCAGTTGTAACAAAACGATTAATACATATTTTAACAAAATATCACAAGTTTTGTCGAGTTAGGTCAAGTGCGAGAAAGTACACACTTGCCTATGAGACGAGAAAACAAGTACTTATAAGCATTGTCTAACAACGATGAGCGAGTAACACGTAAGTCGGTGGAATAACCACTCGAGGGACCAAGAAGTCAAGTCCAACAAGTCAAAAGACCAACAAGTCAAGTATAAGCAAAGCACTTATTTCATATTACTATCACGAAATAAACTACAAAGGATGGAGTATGATAAAATACATTCTCGTCCTAAAGGTTATCAATTCAAGAACAATTACTTTAACCAAGTAAGCATGTTATTCAAGCAAGGAGACATTCCACGTAAATATTTTCATGTACTTGGAACACTCACCTGTCAAGCAATGTAGAGTTCAAACGTCAAGTTTCTTGGTTACGTTCACCACCGTTTCCCAATCCTAGGGCAACGAGTGAAATCATTAACAAACTAGGTTCAATTCTAACCCAAAAGTGAGCTCATTAGGTGATCAAGTGAGTGGTTAAATCTACTCAATTCACCATGCAAGTTAGGCCCAAAATGCAGTAAAAGTTCATGAAAAAAAAGTTTGACAAGTGCAAGAAAGTTGGGCAAAAGAAAAGCTTCATCCAAGCTCAAGTTGTTCTTCGCGGGTAAAACAGTCGCGCCCGCGCAGTCTTGGAAAAACGGCTATATCTCACTGTAGAAAGATCGGAATCAAATGTCGTCAGTGGCGTCGGAAACTAGACTCAAAGGGCTTTCCAAAGGTAGAAATACACACTCTAGTTCGTCTCCTATCAGTACCAGTAGCTTGGACAAGATGGCTGATTTTTCAATTCTGATCAGCTTCAATGCCTTAACAAAGTTACACTAATTCTTGTTGCTAACTTCATTTGTTTTGGTTCAAACTCACCCAATTCAATCTTCTAGGGTTCATAAATAGGGGAGTCAGTTAACTAGTACTATTTGAGCTCAAAATGCAATACACAACATAATTAAGAGGATCAAAACAGTCTAGCCAACCAAAGGAGCCAAATCAGTCCACTATTAGCTCATAACAACTACTTTTCTTGCTTTATTTCCACTTCAACTCACACACAAGCTTAACCAATGTCTAGCCAAGTTTTTGAGGCTTGATTAAGGTGTAAATGAACCACAAAATCAAGGCAAAACCTCTCCTTCCAAAACCGGTCAGCCAAGAAGAAAGAAAACGGTCCACAAGTTCACTTATTTAACCAACCTTCATCCTTTCATGGTTTTCACTTAAACAATATGTCAAGTGTTAAATCTAACTCAAAAAGTTCTAAAATATGTTAATACTTCAAAAACCACCATGAACAAAGTTCAAACATTTTATCAAACACATGGTAGGCAAACTAACTAACCCTACTACCACTTGTTTAGTTCAAGAAGATTAATCACAAATCTCATCCAAATAACTTGTAGTTTGCCATTAAAACTTAAAGTACATGATATAACATCATAAAACCAAGATTTAAAGATTATTTACCTCTCTTGTAAGAAACTTGAATTACCCAAAACAACCACCAAACCAAAAGCTTCAACCTTGGTAATCACACACTCGGGTTGGAAGTAGTTCACTCACCAACTCAAGTCCTTCACTTTTGATTTTTCTCTCAAAATCAAATTAGGTTTAGAAAGCATAAAAATGGAGTTTTCTTCCTTCCTTTAGAAGCTTCACGGTGGCTGAAAATATGGTGGAGGAAATGAAGCAAAATTGGTTTAAAATTCCTCTAATCCTTTGATCAAACAAGATACATGGCTAGAGTTTGGCCACTTAGCCCAATTCTTGTCCATTTCTTCCTTAATCTTTGACTAATGATGTTTCAACCCTTCCAAACGTCCCAATATCTATTTAATACCTCTAAACTCTCATATAAAGTCCCAACCACAAATAAAAGACACTTGTTAAAAATATAAGTGGTGAAATAATTAAAACCAACTCAAGAAAATATTTCCATTCAAGTAAAAGAAAATGAAATGCAATGCAAGGGAATTGTTATAATACATGTAGAATGCAATGCAAGGGCATATTATAAGTGGTTTAAATCTTAGGGCAATGTATGTACTTTAGGAGAATTGCGTTTCAAAGTGAGGGTTCTCACATAAAGGGCATAAGATTACATGCATACCAAGTATTCTCAAAAAGCTGATACATTGGATAGAACTCACAATAAAATAGAATTGGACATCTATTTGATGGAAATAAAGGGAGACCTTCACTATCCAAACTTTCACATATTGGATTGGTAGAGAGATAATGCTCATAGGTTCCAAGTTCTTGCTGCAATTGCTAGAGATATATTAGCTATTCCGGTGTCTATTGTTACCTCGGAGTCTACTTTAGTATGAGAGGCCGTATGTTGGATTCTTTTCGAAACTCTTTAACTCTAAAAAGAGTGGAGGTTATAATTTGTGGACAAGATTGGCTACGTAAGAGTAATCAACAAATTGATTTGGAAGAAAGTATAGCTGAACTTGAAGAAATGGAAATGGGTAATACTTTTCGTATCTTGTTATCATTGCAATGAAAATTTTCTTATTCATTTGAGTTTCAACTTGTGCTAATATGTTTCTTGGTTGCTTTTAATTTTGGAAAATTTTTTTCAGGTTTGACGGAGAAGCATTCAACTTGTACTCCTTTATATATTGTAGAGGATGAACCTTTCTTTTATTGATATTCAATGTTTTAATTTGTATTTTCAGTTGAAAAATTTGTTCTTGAAATCTTTTTGAGGTTGTTGAAACATATTTAGGATTGGAGCTTTTCTTGAAATTTTGTTGTACTTGTTGACAATCAAATTGCAAAGCTCATGGTTGAATTATCTCGTAGTCAAGATTATGAAATTGGTGATGGATGATGTTGTCTTGGCTGATGCACTCCTTGATTCGATGCCACAAATTCGCAGCCTTTGATTCAGACTTGTATCTTGTTTCTTAGAAAGCTATCATTTTTTTCATTGGTAATTTTAGGGGCGGATACCCTTTGACCCACCCCTATTTTTTGGGTACCCGAGAACAAACGGAGTGGAATAAGGTCAAAAAATAATAATCCGACATATTAGGGTGGGGTCGGCCATTTGCTGTTCGGGATGGATACCAAACTTGTGCCCAACCCTGTCGACAAACGACCTCTCCAGGCCGAGCAACCCTAACTTCGAACTAAATAGGGATGGCGTATTTCTCCACTAACTCGTCTATGTCCTCCTAATCTAAGATGGGGGAATAGAGTCAACTTCATCGAAATTGTATTCGGCAAAAGTAGAAGGGATAGAAGAGGTTGCTCCAGAGCTTCCTGCAATGGCCCCAGTCGTGGCCTCCCGAGCAGAGACCTCAGGGAGGGACTGAACAGGCTGCTCGGGAGAGCTCGTTACTCGGATGGGAGGGTGTATTGAGGTTGGAATATACTCAAACCCTGATGAACTAGAGGAGGATGAACTAGAGGGAGAAGTAGAGAAGGAAATTACTTTTACGAGCACTGGCCGAGCTGCTCTACATCTAGATGCCAAACTAGTGATATCCGAGTGTTCGAAGGACGACATAAAAAAGGAGGAAATGAAGGACTTACTAGTGATAAATGGAAGAACAGGGTGTTGCTAAGGGGAGCCGATCTACTGAACTAACCAAGTTGATTGGATAAGAAGGGAGCGTGAATAGGCTAGAAGTTGGGAGACCTAATGAAATGAAAGCGGAGTGTGAAAGAGCGAGAAGGCTAAAAGGTTTGAATTTAAAACTAGTAATTGTTACTGTTTAGGGGTGCGATGTTGAAGTGACGGATACACCCGGAAGACCTAGTGAATAGGCTAGAAGTTGGGAGCGTGAATAGGCTAGAAGTTGGG
The DNA here is from genome assembly GCF_003713205.1 of Coffea eugenioides. NCBI lineage: Eukaryota > Viridiplantae > Streptophyta > Magnoliopsida > Gentianales > Rubiaceae > Coffea > Coffea eugenioides. The sequence continues at coordinate 51,370,275 of NC_040039.1, read as the reverse complement.
AGACCTGGTGAAATGAAAGCGGAGTGTGAAAGAGCGAGAAGGCTAAAAGGTTTGAATTTAAAACTAGTAATGGTTACTGTTTAGGGGGTGCGATGTTGAAGTGACGGATACACCCGGAAGAAATAACGGTTACATAAAATGTCTGAAGTAATAATGACTAGGAATGCACTCCTTGTCCAAACTGACACATTTTCGAAATTTGATACAGATTCATGCAACCGTTCAATGACTCTAACCTTCAAATGGGATCTAGTTTAGAGGAGCCAATCCTCCACAGACACGTGTCAACTCTAACAAGTCTGTTTGACCTAATAGATGAGCCTGCTCGGTCATCGGCTCTAAACTCCTTTCATGGCTGAACTGGTTATAAACTCCTAATTCTTTGGGATAAGGCCATAATTGGAGTCCAAGAAGGATGACTACTAAAGCTAGAAGGATAACTTTGGATTCTTTCATGCCTACTCCAGAGGACTCTATAAATAATGAACAAGAGAACAAGAAAAGGTACATGTGGCATAGCACAATCACTTCCTTTGTTCTCTCATACTTCTCCGCTGAATTGAGTGTCGGAGTCATAACGAGTAGCAAGTCCCGCTGTTCGGCTTATTGTAGATCAGTTCGGGAGTACACGCCCAGGCTCTGTTCGGATCACGGTCTCTGTTTATGTCAGGACCTCTCAGACGAAAGATGGGAAAGGAATTGGGATTAACAGATTTGGGGTAAAAGAAGAAGAAAGGGGAGAGAAGAGAGGAGAGGATCAGGAATATATGAATTTGAGAGAGAAATTTGAATTCCCTTCTTTCTTGTTATTCAATCTATCCAATTGCTTGGATTTATACAGCTCAATTCGTCCAAACCTTTCTGGCACAGAATTTTCGTGCCCTGAACTTGATTCTAACTGAATTCAGTTATAACGAATTCTAACAACATTTGGTCCCACCTAAACTAATTACGCTAGCGCCCGTGAGACTTTATATCTGATTACAATTGGGTCCCTGATTCTAATTTTTAACTAATTACGTTAGCGCCCTAAGACTTCCTATCTGATCGCAATTGGGCCCCTGGTCCTGACATTACTCCTCCCTTAAGGGCAGCCTTGACCTCAAGGCTGGAACTCAGGAAATTGCCTGGTGATGAAAGATTGATCCTCCCACGATGCTTCTTCTTCCCCTAGATGATGCCACTTTATGAGGTACTGGATCACAGGAACACCATTGCGCATGATCACCCTCCTTTGCAAAACCTCTGCAGGTTGTAGCAGGCACTGATCACATCCATCAAACTCTGGTAGTGTGGGAGAAGTGGACTGATGGGGTCCCAACTTAGGCTTTAGAAGTGATACGTGAAAAACTGGATACACCTTAGAGTCTGGTGGAAGCTTGAGTTTATAAGCGACAGCTCCAATCTTTTCCACTATTTGAAAGGGTCCAAAGAATTTCGCAGCTAGCTTTAGATTTTTCCTGAGTGCCACCGTCTGTTGTCTATAAGGTTGCAACTTCAGAAAAATCCAATCTCCCACCACAAACTGCCTTTCTGTCCTGTGTTTGTTAGCAAATATTTTCATCATATTTTGAGCCTGATACAAGTGCTCTTTGATCCTGTGAAGCATTTGGGCTCTTGTCTGCAACATGTCATGAGCTGTTGGTATTAGTGTATCATGGTAGGGTCCCAAGGGTAGTGGCAAAGGCTTGTAACCATAGAGAGTCTCGAATGGAGAAACTCCCAAGCTTGTTGTGTATGCAGTGTTGTACCACAGTTCAGCTAGGCTGAGCCAGTGGCCTCCACTGAGTTGGACTTTCACTGGTCATGCATCTCAAGTAGGTTTCTAGACATTGATTCAGTCTCTCACTTGGCCATCAGTCTCAGGATGGTAGGGGGAACTATAGTGTAGCTCTGTTCCAGCTATCCTGAATAACTCCTGCCAGAAACCACTAGTGAATACCCTGTCTCTGTCCGTTATGATGGATTCTGATAAACCATGGAGCTTGTAGACAGTATCTAGGAAGACTTGTGCTACTTGGGCCGCTGTGAAAGGGTGGAAAAGTGGTATAAAATGACCAAATTTTGTCAGTCGATCGACTACTACCAGAATAGTGTCAAATCCCCTAGAGGAAGGTAATTTCTCAATAAAGTCCATAGTAATATGTGACCAGGCCTGAGTAGGAATTGGTAGAGGTTGCAGTAGCCCTGGATATGGCACTCGTTCACTTTTGTTCCTTTGGCAGACTTCACATTCTTGTACAAACTGTATGATATCCTTCTTTATGCCTGGCCAATGGAATATGTTGTATACCCTCTGTAGGCAAGCTCTTTGACCAGAATGTCCCCCAATGGGGGACTCATGTAAAGCCTTGACTATTTTCTGCCTAACTCCCTTGCTATTTCCCACATACAGCTTCCCTTTGTATCTGAGTATCCCTTGGATGAGTTGAAAATCAGAGTCCTGTGGTGTGGGATCCAGCAGTAGTTGACTCATCAATTCCCTGCACTGTGTATCTTCAAAGTAGCTATCTTGTAACTCTTGCATCCATAAAGGTTGAACACTGGTAATGGCCATCAACTGTTGTTGTGCAGGCTGCTGATCCAACAGGGTCCTCCTAGATAGAACATCAGCAACAGTGTACTCTGATCCTTTCTTATACTGGATTTCATAATCCAATCCTAACAGTTTTGTCAACCACTTGTACTGAGCAGTAGTCGTGAGCCTTTGTTCCAGTAGAAATTTTAAGGATTTGTGATCTGTTCTAATAATAAAATGGTTCCCAATTAAATAGTGCTTCCACTTTGTTACTGCAAAAACTAAGGCCATCAACTCCTTCTCATAAACAGACAGCCCCATGTTCCTGAGAGAGAAGGCCTTACTGATGTAAGCTATTGGGTGACCCTCCTGTAAGAAGACAGCTCCCATGCCTTGCCCACTTGCATCAGTCTCTACTACAAAAGGGATACTAAAATTGGGCAGTCTTAACACTGGGGCACTACTTATGGCCTGCTTGAGGTGGTTGAAGGCTTTGTCAGAGTCAGCATTCCAGTTGTAAGCATCCTTCTTCAGCAGATTGGTCAATGGCTTACTGATGGTGTCTTAGCCCTTTTATGAAACGTCTGTAGTAACCTGTGAGGCCTAGGAATCCCCTAAGTTCTTTCACATTCCTGGGAATAGGCCATGTCTGGATGCACTCCACCTTGCTCATGTCCATACTCACCCCTCTGCTAGACACCACATGTCCCAGATACTCCATCTCTTGCTGAGCAAATGAGCATTTGGAGAGCTTAGCATATAGCTGGTTGTGTTGAAGCACCTCCAGTACTTGCCTGAGATGCTCCCTGTGGAGATCCAGAGTAGCACTGTAGATCAGAATATCATTGAAGAAAATCAGAACAAACTTCCTCAGGAATGGTTCAAAAATATGATTCATTAATGCCTGAAAGGTTGCTGGTGCATTTGTGAGCCCAAAGGGCATCACCAGGAACTCATAGTGCCCCTGATGAGTTTGAAAGGCAGTTTTGTGAGTATCTGCTACCTTAACTCTGATCTGGTGGTATCCTGACCTCAGGTCAATCTTGAAAAAGAACTTAGCTCCATAAAGTTCATCCAAGAGTTCATCAATGTTGGGGATAGGATATCTGTCCTTAATTGTTTGGTCATTGAGGTGCCTGTAGTCCACACAAAATTGCCAGGTATTGTCCTTTTTCTTGACCAGCAGCACAGGTGAAGCATAGGGACTATTGCTTGGCTTGATGATTCCTGATTTCAGCATTTTTGCAATTTATCTTTCAATCTCTGCCTTCTGTGAGTGAGGGTACCTGTATGGTTTCATTTTGAAGGCTTGTGCTCCTGGCTTGAGAGGAATCTGATGATCCAAGGGTCTGTTGGGGGGTAACTGAGTAGGTTCCTGGAATACTTCTGGAAATTGCTCCAATACTGCAGCTATTGATCCTGGAACCCCTTCCCCTTCTGTTTCCCTATCTCCACATTGTGCTGAGATGGCACAGTATTTCCTCTTCTCCTGCAGGAAACCCCGGAGATCCTTCCTTCTAACCAACTCCATGGTGGCATCAGTAACTGCCCCATGAAGAGTGACCACCTCTCCTTGATGATACATAGAGATTTTTAGCTGGTGGAAATCAAAAGTAATGGGACTGCAATTGTGCATCCAATCCACCCCCAAAATGAGATCCCATTCGCCTAACTCCATAATTCTGAGGTCAAAGCAAAACTTGTAGTTCTGAATATTCCATAGGAACTTGGGGCACTGAGCCCCACTGGTTACCAAGCTCCCATCCCCCATGGTGACAGTGAAAGGTTTGACGTATTCAAAGGGAAAATCTTGTGCAGTTACCAACTTGTGATGGATGCAACTATCACTGCTACCTGTATCCACCAGAATCTTGACAGGTCTACCTCTCAGCTATCCTTGTAGCATGATTGTGTTTCGCCTTAGTGAATCTGAGAGAGCATTCAGTGAAATTTCCACTGGTTCCCCTGGATTCCCAGTCAGCTCATCCTGTTCCCCTTGAGCATCCTGAAATTCAGTGTCCTCCTCTTCCTCATACATCATGAGATTCAAATGCTTCATCCTACACTGATGTCCTACCCCAAATTTCTCCCCACACTTAAAGCACAGGCCATTATTCCTTCTAAACTGCAGTTCCTGGAGAGATAACCTCTTAAACTCTGAACTCCTATCTGAAATCTTGGGAGCTCCTTTAGGTATATTATCCTGTGGTAGTTTATAGCTACTAACTCCCCCATGGTTGGAGGTTGGGTGTCTATACATTCCAAATTTGGGTTCAGCCATTACCTTGTGGCCATCTCTGACTGTTTTCCCTTGCAACTTGAGAGCCTGTTCCTGCAGGTGAGCTATCTCCATGGCTCCTGAGAGAGTGTTGGGTCTGAGCATTTTGACCATTGGCTTAATCTCATCCCTGAGTCCGCTTGTGAAACTGGAGATAAAGTATTCCTCACTAAGTCCTGGATTCTGGATCAGCATTAGTGTTTTCAACTCCTCGAACCTCTCCTGGTAAACTTCTACTGAACCAACCTGCTGCAGTTTATTAAATGCCTCCACAACATCTCTGCAACATGTACCCTCGAATCTTTGGCACAGCAACTCCCCAAACTCCCCCCAGGTCAGCCTTGGCTTTTCTAATTTGACCCCTGGAACCAATTGTCAGCTCTGCCTTCTAAAAACATTTCTACTACCAACAGTTTGTGTTCCTCAGGTACCTTATTCAGCAGAAAATATTTATCGCATTTCCGAATCCATTCTCGAGGATTGTTCCCACTGAACATAGGTAACTCAAGTTTTGGAGGATTATAGTTAGTAATCTTACTCAGGAATTCACAACTCCTTACATCCTCTTCTGCTCCTATGCTCAACTTCTGATGAATGGGAGGTGTCGGCAGCAAGGGCGGACGATCTCTCCCAGCTTTGCCTCCATCATCTGAGTTCTTTTCCCTGGTCATTAGTGCCTTCATCATGGAGTTGAGTGCTTCCAGCTTCTGATCCATTCCTAGTGCGATCGTGTCCATCTTTCTATCTCTTCCCGCCATTTCCTCTCTGACTTGCAGCTGCATATTCTTCACGTCCTCCAGCACTTCCTGCAACTTGAGCTCCTGCTTCTTGATATGATCCTCCAAGGTTTTGAAACGTGTACTTTCTGCCATTGGTGGATCTTGGAACTGCCGAGGACTCGCTGGCAGCTCTGATACCAGATGTCAGGACCTCTGAGACAAAGGATGGGAAAGGAATTGGGATTAACAGATTTGGGGTAAAAGAAGAAGAAAGGGGAGAGAGGAGAGGAGAGGATCAGGAATATATGAATTTGAGAGGGAAATTTGAATTCTCTTCTTTCTTGTTATTCAATCTATCCAATTGCTTGGATTTATACAGCTCAATTCGTCCGAACCTTTCTGAAACAGAATTTCCGTGCCCTGAGCTTGATTCTAACTGAATTCAGTTATAACGAATTCTAACAACATTTGGTCCCACCTAAACTAATTAAGCTAGCGCCCCTGAGACTTTATATCTGATTACAATTGGGTCCCTGATTCTGATTTTTAACTAATTACGTTAGCGCCCTAAGACTTCCTATCTGATCGCAATTGGGCCCCTGGTCCTGACAGTTTACTCATCAAGTGGCAATATAGCGTTCCTTTTATCCAATTGTTCTGATCACGAACGAACGACTTTACTACTCTTAATATTGGATAAAACAAACATAAACAAACACTAAAATATTCTCAAAAATGATATTTTTATTTGTTCCAAGTAGATTAGACACAAAACAAATTGATATCACCGAGCGAGTCCTCCCTTGATCCCATCATAAACATTAATGCTAGTGTAGACACCAAAATTTGCATTTTATTTTTATTTCATTTATTTATTTATTTTTATTATTACTATTTTATTTTTTGATTTATTTGTTATTATTTATTTATCTACTTATTCATTTCATGCTATTTTATTTTTATTTCTTAAGAAAATCATTTCAATTCATTTTTTTAGAAAATTAGAAAGAAAATAAATAAAAAGGTAGAAGACAAAAAATGAAAATTGCAGTTTAAAAAAAAAAAATTCCACGTGCACATGCTCTTCATGGTACAAACCAGCAAGGAACTAGTACCGGAAAATGCAGCTGTCATTTTGGGGGAGTTAGGGTGCAATTTTTGCTTGTTTTTATTTTATTCCAAACCCCTTAGTACAAGGGGACACTTCATCGGCATGAATCATCAAGAATATTTCATAAAAAAACCATCCAATGGCTTCAAACATGCCACAAAAACCCAGCTCATCTGCACTTTTGCTTTTAAGGTTATAGGGGAGATTTGTTCCATATAAAAGCTTAAAAAAAAATGCTACATTAGGGGAAGGAAACAAAAAGGGGAGGCGGTGGACAAAGAGAAAGGGGGAGAAAAGAAAAAACAAGGGAAAAAAAGGAAGAAAGAAGGAAAATTTTTCTGAAAATTTTTTGAGCCAGGCTGGCCGGGGGGGGGGGGTGGGGATTTCCTCCTTGTTACGAACTGTTCTTTGGATTTTTTGATTTCTGCACTTTCTATAATTATAGAGGGATAATTTTTTTAAAAAAGTCCTTGAAAAAACGCCATTATAATCTTCAAATCCGAGCCCCAAGTTCCGGTCTCTGCAGCTCTTGATCAGAAATTGGCAACTCGATTTTGGTGCTCTGGTGAAGTTTGCTCATTCCTCCTGCGGATTTCCACTACGATTTCGAATCTTTAGGGCAGCAAAAGGCAACTCTCAAGCCCCCTCTTGTTCATTCCTATTCACATACAAGATTGAATCTATGGAACAGAAGTTTTTTTTTTTTTTTTATTGCTGTTCATTCCCTTTCAACTCCTCTTTGTTTTCTTGTTTCAGTTTCCTCTTGTTTTTTTTTTTGTTTTGTTTTTATTTCTTATGTTATTGTTTTTTTTAGATGTCTGGTTATGAAAACAAAGTACATGGGTTATAGAGTCTTGCATGTTTAGAAAATTGGCTGGGAACGATTCTGGGCAATAAACTTCCAGGACGCAAGAAGTTGCAGAAAAGCTCGAAACTTTGCATGCTAATTTGGGAAAATTTCAGTTCAACCCCTTAATTTCTACGTAATATTACTATGGCCCAAAAACTTCTGCAATTGAATCAGTTTTCCCTCTGTTAAGGTGTAATCATCTTTTGCATGTTTTAAATATGTTTTTAAGCAAATTATTTCTGGGTTTTAGGGCATGATTAGGGTTTAAAATTTTTAGTTGATTTAATATCTTGTTGGGTTTTGTAGGAAAGTTTAGGTTTTGGGTTTAGGGTTAGTTTAGTTAGATTTAGCAAATGGGTTTTGGTTTTTATTTTTGGGTTTCTGACTTGGGTTTGGGAGTTGAAACTCATACATTTTTTATTGGGTTGGAATGGCGAAAGGTTGCAGGCTAGCCCATTCTCCTGCCTTGGGTTTTCCTTGAGCCGAAATTGCATATAGTCCAATAAAAAGGAAAATTGGCCCAGTGGCCTAGTTTCTTAATAAATCTAACAATAGAAATTTCAATCTGATCCCTGTACTTTTGATTAATTTTATTTTGACCTTAAACATTTTGAATTTCATTCAATTGGGTTCCTAATTAATTACAATTTATCTCTAAACTTTATTTTTCTTTACTTTTGACCCCTAATTTTTGTAATAATTATAATTTGATCTAAAAATATTCTTAATTTTTTGTAATTAGGTCCCTAATAATTTTGATTTTTTAAATATAAGTTATTTATCTTCTTTAATTGTTAATTATACTTCATTTAAATGCTTTAATTGATAGATTTCATGATTATTTTTATTTTTTTATAATGATAAAGCGAATTTGCACTATATTTACATGTTATTCCTTTTATTTGTTAATTAAATTGATATCTTGACTATTTTGTTGATTTTAGAGTATAAATAGGGTAAATCCAACATCATTTAACCACTATATCAAGGGAGGTACCTTTTAGTATTGTTTTAAACCCTATTATGTGCTCCTATATGCTTTTTATATGTGATTACATGTTTTGAATGATTTTTCTTGTATTTAACTATTTTTATTTATTTTAAATTTTTATTTATTATATTTAATTTTTGATGATTATTTAAGGGCCATTCAAATGCCAAGTTGTAATAGATAGATATTCAAGACATGTATTTAGTTAGAATATATAATAGATAGATTTTAATTTTACCAAAAATATAATTAGTTAGATAAATGTAATAGTTAGGTTATTATTTTTAAAATTTTCTCCTTAAATTATAGTTAGGGTCCCAAATGTACTAGTTAGGTCTTTTTGTGTATTCATTTGCTTGTATGCTTGCATGATTGTATGCTTACGTATTTACTCGCTTTCTTTAGTATCTTTGCATTTAAACTTTATGCTCATGTATTATGTGCTTTATGTATTTACACGTTTACTTGGTTTAATTATGTTTTATATGATTTATTTGGTTATAATAAATACATGATATCAGCACACTAGTCCAATATTAGTTGTGACATTTTTTTTAATTTCTCACTAGTTCAATGCTAGTGAATACTTATAGAGATGGGTTAGTCTATGTAATAAATGCATGTGTTATAAAGAAGGCACAAAAACAATTGAACGTATGATGTTCTTTTGTAGACATGCTGAGATGATTATTGGAAAATGAAGCATGCCAGATTATTGGAAATCTTGTTGAACATATTAATTGGTGAATAGCATATAGTATAGATTTTATTCCTATCGGACGGATTCTTATGTTACGTAAAAGTGTGCTGACTGTAGAATTCCATTTCAAAACCGATTCTTTTGGCGAAAATTTAGTAAAACGCAAATCCTCAAGCAAAACATATAGATACAGGAAATTAGGAATAGCCCACAAAAAAAAAACTAAATTAGGTATTTAGGTAATACGGTCATTAGAACTTTACGATAATAGCCTGTGTTGTAGCAAAGGAAAAAAAAAATCTAAATCCCCAAATCATGTTGACACACTTCTTTCAATATGCTAATAATTTGTAGTAATTACTAAGTGATTTTTTGGGGGGGAATGTTAGCCTCTCTTTGATATATTTTGGTATATTGGTTCATTCACATCTATAGCTAATCATTTTAATAGTAATTTTCTATACACTGATAGTAAATACACTTTCACCATTAGATGCATAACACATAATCCAAATTTAAATTTGAAACTCAAATTTTACAGATGTGTCATATATCCAATCGTGATAGTATATACACCGTCATAATGACGGAGTATATAATGATAGTATATATCTTTATAAGATTTACTCATAAATTTATGTACAGATTTGAGAATAAACCGTTTTTGTTAATCCCTCCGTCCCCATTATTTAGTCATGTTTCGAGAATCCAACTTTTTAAGAATAGTAATTTGACCGTGATGTTTGTATTTTTCTTTCCAATTTTTTCCATACAAATTTAAAATTTAAATTTGAATGATAATATAGAGACGATTAGAAAAAAGGCTATATTGAAAAGAGAGATTAAAAGGTGTTTTAACTTTTTTAACATCACAAATGTTTTGAAATATTTTAAAACATTTTAAAATAAAAAGTGGAAAATGCTGGAGTAACTATCGTTATGATAACTAAACAGTTTTTACTTGATATAACAGGTTATTATACTTTTAGCGACTATTTGATTATCTGCTGGACCTATCCACTTAAATAAAACAATGCCTAAAAATAAGGAAGTAAGTTTCTCATCTAAAATAGTAGGTTAACCATAATAATTTGTAACTTTTGTGTCTCAAAAGGTAAATTGGAATAACTATGAAACTTACTTTTAAAAAGATAAATTACTATTTTATATCGCAAACATACTTTTGAGAGAGTAAGTTTAGTTCAAACAATAGTAAGTTTTTATACATAAATAGTAATTCTTACTTATAACATAGTAAATTTGATTAATGACCAAAACTTACTAATTTATGGCACAAATGTACTATTTTGCTTGAAAAACTTATACCAACCCAATACTAGGAAGTTTATTTGAAATAAAAATAAAATGTTTTATTAATGATTAAAACTTAGTACCTTAGTTAGTAAGTACTCGTAATATACTTGTATAATACATGATTCTATGTACAATTTAAAATTTTTTGCATTTATATATTTTAAAACACTATGAAAAATATTTTGACCTTTCACATAACCTTATAAAATAATAAAATTTTTTCGTATTATAGTTTTGAATAATTTTTGAAAAGTTTAAAAGTTTGGATAATAATAACAACACATCTTCCTAGTTATATATGGAATATCACTTATCTATGTAATTTCTATAAGTTAAAACCTATTAATATAATAAGATGATAAAGTTTTAATATATTGATTGTCTAGGACACAAGAAATAATAAGAATTAAACTTGTATTAATATAGACCTAACAAAATGAGAGAAATAGTGTAACAATTAATACAACAATAAAAATAATAGACTTAGTATAACAAAATTAGTATAATTTGGAATTTTTTTTCTCTGGAGATTGTTCATGAATATAAGATCCAACCACTAAACAAAATTCACATGCATATATAATCTATTATATTATTTAAATTAAATTTAGTTCATGTACAAAATGATCTTAAAATAATTAGCACACTACAATACCATATTATTTTAACAACAAAATTTTTTTTCCCAAAAGTCTCCAATATCCATGATATATGTATGAGAGATATTTTAACATATTTGTATCTCTTTTTTCCCATATGTGTATCTCATGTCTAATCATTGATGTTAATTTGAGGAAGAATATTTTTTATAATAAAATCATTTTGAATTTAATTAACAAGTTGAGATTTTTTTAAAAATAAAAGTGAAATATTTTGGGAACTTATTTTTTATTTTCCCAAAATTAAAAGATTGCTATTTTTGACCAATTGTTGCCATTAACATTTCATTTTCTAGACTAATTTTTATCAATGTAAAATTAGTTTAGTTAACAATAATTGAAGTTCTGTTGGTCCGAGGATTGGCATGCTATTGTTGTTATTTTACATGTAAATATATAACCTAAGTAATAAAATAAATAATAGCTACTTAAAAGAAGGAAATAGGTGTTCAATTGATTGCATTCAAACTATGAATTATGTTAGTGCATAATTGCTAAATTATATTTTTATTTATAAGAAATCAATATGTATCATATATTGACAAGACTAAATTACTGATTACTTAACAAATCATATCTAAACAGATGATGTGATATATATTGCATTTGGTCACCTTTATACTCGTACTATTTCCCTTCCTTTCTATTTATATTTTAAAGGTGCAAAATTCTCTTGATTATATTAGTGAAAATGCATAAAATCTTTTACAAAATTATTTCAATTTATTTACAAAATATTAGTACTTATAGGAGAAGCAATGCATTGTAGGAATGGTTTACTAATTTTTTAGTAAACATAACTACTACATTAAAAAGTTAAAAAAAACTTGATTTTATTATGCTTTAATTAGGAGTGCTTTTGAAGAGAAGAATTAGGGATTAATTTCTTTGATTCAAGAATTTTTAGAGATTGTAATTATCAAAAGAAAAAATAATTTTTAGAGATTGTAACTCTCTTATTATTTGATTTAATAAATTTGATATTTGTGCAAATTTTCATATCTTTTATTTTCGGCAACGAAATTTGTGTTTACAATTAGATACAAATATGGTAAAATATCTCTCATATGTATGTCATGGATATTTGAAACTTTTAGTAAAAAAAATTTTGTTGTTAAAATAACATTGTATCATAGTGCGCTAATTATTTTTGAACCGTTTTATACATGAACTGAATTCAATTTAAATTATACAATAGATTATATGTGCAAGTGATTTTTATTTAATTGTTGGATCTTATTTTTATGAACATCTCCCAAGGAAAAAAGTCCAGATCATACTGATTTTCTTATATTAACTGTTATACTAATTTGGTCATTTTTATTGTTATACTATTTCTCAGTTTGTTTGGGCTTTAACTCTTATTAATTTGTGTCTCAGATGTAAATTTATTGAAACTTATCATCTTATTATAATCATAGGTGTTAAATTATAAAAATTGTGATATATAAACAAGTGATATTCTATATATAACTAGGAAGATTTGTTGTTATTGTTATCCAAACTTTCAAACTTTTCAAAAATTGAAAAAGATTAAAAACTTATAATATGACAAAATTTTATTACATATTTTACAAGGTTATTTGAAAAGTGAAACTACTTTTCATAGTATTTTAAAATATATAAATACAAAAAAATTTAAATTATACCTATAACCATTTATTATATAGGTATATTACGATATCTTACTAATTAAGGTACTAAGTTTTAATCATTAATAAAACATCTTATCATTATTTTAAATAAACTTCCTAATACTAGTTTGAGATAATTTTTTAATGTAAAATTGTACATGTATTCCAAAAAATCAGTAAGTTTTGATCATTAATCTAATTTTTCATATTATTAGTAAGAATTACTATTTATGTATAAAAACTTACTGTTACTTGAACTAAACTTACTCTCTAGAAAGTAAGTTTGGGATATAAAGTAGTAATTTATTTATTTAAAAAGTAAGTTTAATCTTGATTCCAATTTACCTTTTGAGGTATAAAAATTACTAATCTATTAAGGTTAACTTACTATTTTAGATGGGAAACTTACTTCCATCTTTTTAGGTGTTATCCTATATAGATGGATGGGTCCAACAAGTAATTAAATGGTCGCTAAAAATGCAATAACCTGTTATAGTAGGTAAAAACTGTTTCGTTACCATAACTATCGTTACTAAAGCATTGTCCATAAAAAGTACCACAGTTTTAATGGAATGGAGGAGGAGGGAGTATTTGCTTCATCATGGGCCTCATTGGGATTGGGCCAGGGCTGATATCGATGAGTTCATATGAAAGAACCCTTGACTCAGTGAGTTTAAGTGGAGTTGAATTCTGTTGTCGTTTCTATCGATCGCTAGGGCTGTATAGGACTACTATTATACTGTTGCTGGGAGAATATGTCGAATCTTTGCAGGGTTCCCCAAGTTTGCAGCATCTATTCCAGACCGCAAGCAAGACCAAGATCTTCTCCATCATCATCATCATCTCAGGCATCCCGGCCGTGGATTTTGCACTCGAAATCTAACAACTATTCCTTGATCGGCCGAAGTGGCTTCAAGTCCCAAAGTTTGATCAGGTCCAATCCTTGCTTGGCAATGGCAGCCAAAGCCAAATTAGTGGATGATGATCGTGATCATGACGAGGGATCCGAAGGGGGGATCCTCTCTCCAAAACCCTTTTTGGGCCCCCACTTGTTTATCCCTTCAAAGTTTGATATCATCGTCCATGACGCAATGTTTTCAGAACCGGACCGGACCGGCCGGTTCGACCGGTTGGACCGCGAACCGGCCATGTCACCGGTCCGGTCTAATGCTAAAGCCGGAAGTTCATGGAGAACCGTTGAAACCCGGACGAACCGTGCGAACCGTTAAGAACCGTGAACCGGCGGTTTTTTAAATTCTTCAACAAAATATCAAGAATGGTGTAGCTAAGATTCGAACCTGGGTCTCCAAGTTTAAATATGACAATCTTACCGCTAGACTGTACTTAAGTTTGTTGAGAATTCTACTTGACTAAAAAATATATTAAAACATCAAGTTCTTCTCTTATTTTTTTTTTTCAATTTTTTCTTCTTAACCATTTTTAACCCAAATATCCACAACAAGATTTTCTCAAGTCTTCACCATTATTATCTGGTTATTATCTTTAGCAGATTGTAAACAAGTTGAAAATTTCAACTTTTCTTGTTTTCCAACATTTTAGTAAGTTTAATTTTTTTCTTTTCAAGGTTTTTTTCTATATTATTATCTTTAGTTGATTTTTTGCATTTTCTTCTTTTTCCCCTCAATTTTCATATGTTTCCCTCATTTTTGTTTTATTTTTATTCGATTAATTAAGGATGAAATTTTTGCAAAAGTAGTGAACATCCGTGTAGGAATTGGGTAGGAATTGCAAATAATAACATTGGGTTGGTCAAAAATATGGTAGTTGGCACATAATCGAAGCTATTGATAATTGAATTTAAAATAATTAATGGTATAGGATCATTGAATTTAATATAACATGTTAATTAGTAATGTTTAGTAGCAATTAATTTTTTATGTGTTTAACTGTATATTTGTTTTTCAAAAATTTTTAGTTTTTTTTAGTTTGAGCAATTAGATTTATATTTTTATAATAAAATTTTAACTTTTTCAGCTTAAGTTGATGAAATTGTGAAGGTGGTGTGGTTGCTTATCATGCCACTGATAAAAGTTTGCTATTCAAATAGTTTGTCTTAACTTGAACTCTTTTATGGATTTTTTTAAGGGTTGTAAAAGAATTTCAATATTTAATTTATTTATTTTTTGTGTTTTTATTTGTGATAATTGGTGCACATTTGGATTGTATCTATTTATGTTTATAATGAATTTATGAAAACTTGTGGTGAATTATGATATTTTAATTATATTTATCATTCCATGTTTTGTGTATAACTTTTAGAAAATTTATTATTATCATAACTTAAATTAAGTTATGTTGGTAAAGTTCAAGTGTAGAATGAAACCTGCTTAGTACTTAACACAAAAAAAAAAAAAAAAACAGTGAACCTTTGAACCGGCCGGTCGGACCGGTCGAACCGCGAACCGGCCACCTCTCCGGTTCACTGACCGGTCCGAGTTTAAAAACATTGCCATGACGATGACGACGACAACACCGGACTTCGTTCGGAATCTCAAGTCCCGGGTTCTCTAAATAGTAAGTGCGAGGATGACAGTTGTTTTCATATGCTGAGTGTCGAAGAAGAGAAACTAGTCAAAACTCCAAAGCATTTGGGAAATGCTCGTTGGGAAAGAGATCTCTTATTTCCCCCGGACGCCATCTGCATAGGCGCCTCGCATGGCAGGGTCGCATTCTTTAACTTGTTCAGAGACGGCGGAGGAGAATCTCTGTTTCTCGTCAATCCCTTCACCAGCGAAAAAACCGAGTATCCACCGTTTATTTCCCTTCCCCCGGTTGAGACCCTTCCTTTCATGGAGGCCTTGCGCACTTGCGCTGTGCCACCGAATCCGAATCACAGTTGTTGCTCCTCTGTCAGCTCCCGGCATCCACCTCTTTCCTCCGAGTATATTGGGTTGAGCCGGAATCCTAGAACCTGTTTTGTGAAGTTCATTTTGTCTTCCGCTCCATCCCTTCCGGCTTACCCTTTCCAAAAAAAGCTGCGTGATCACCTGAACGAAGACTGCATTGCCGTGGTGATTGGAGGCGATAAAAATGAGCTGGCTTTTTGCAGGGTCGGGGAAACAAGTTGGCATGGCTTTGGGGGGGGGGGACATCCTGAACGCGGTCCTTATTCTGACGTCATCTATTCCAGTAAAGACCGGCTCTTTTATGCTTTAAGAGGTGGCGAATGGTATTTCCCAAAAGATGGTCGCTTTCATCCCTTCAGAGGCCCAGACAGGGTGGTAGCAGATGGAGAAATTGGAGACCCAGACACTCCACTATCATTTGATGATTATGAATTCTTCATACACGAGAGTGGGGTATCAGTTGAATCCTGGGACCTGAGTAGTAGTGGGACTCCGACAGGGGAGATTTGGATTCAGGCTCCTTTACCGCTTACTAGTTTGTACGAAGCGGACCCAACTTTACGGATACAATTCTGCCACAGGAGAAGGTATTTAATAGAATCTTGTGGAGCGGAAGAGCTCCTGTTGGTTGAGAGGCAAGTTACTAGCTATATTGATGAGAAGACAAACCAGCCTTATCCTCCGTGTGGATATAGGGGGTCTCGCCATTTGGGTCCGTACACCGGCGAAGATGAAGTTACAAGCGGCAGGGCTCGAGACGACAAATACACGTACCGGACATGTTCCTTTAATGTTTACAAGTTGAACTGGGTAGAGGATGCCTACCACTGGAAACCTATTAAATGTTTAGAGGATCAGGCCTTAATTGTTGGGCTGAATCAGTCCACGTCTCTGTCAACCATCGAGTACCCATTCCTCAAGAAGAACTCCATCTACTTCAGTGATGATGACATTGAAGAAATGGTCAAATCTGACAAATTTGGAGGCCACGATTTTGGTATTTACAGTCTTGGAGACGGCGAGGTTGGATCATTCATTTGTACAGATGTCAAGAAATTTGAACAGCCCCCCGTCTGGATTCTACCTAATCCAGTCTAATTTCTTTTGCCACCGTGAACGCCTTAATATATATAGTGGCATAAAGTATTCATTTTGTTTTGCAACTTTCTCATATCTGTTCTTTTCCAGTACAAGCTTTAGAAATGGAATGAGTACGCCTTTGTTTTTTCAGTTTTTTCATTGATTTAGCTACCTTTGTCAAGAAATTTGGCTGCAAAATAGTTTATTGCTAGTATTTTGAAGATGGCAAGCTCTAACCTTTCTTTTAATCTTTATTTAAAATCTAGTGAAGCATAATATGATTGGTTATTGTTGGGGTGTTAGTAAATTCCCATATTTTCTTATACTCATCGGGCTCAAAAAGGACAGCATTAGGGCCAAACTTGTTTGATTTAGTAACAAGAAAGGGACAAAAAAAAAATTAGATTCATGTTGTCACCTGTCAAGCTACACTTGACAAGAAAGGAGGCAAAAAATTACTGCATTTTTCTGGATTTTTTGTAAAAAAAATTACTGTAGCGATTTGATATATGTGAGGTAAAAAGGTGATAGGGAAATATGTTAACGGAAAACATATAGTAATTTTTCTGAGAAAAATCGCAATCCAAACGGAAAACATAGCAATTTTTCTTCTTATTTGGCCATAGCCTTCTCTGCCTGATTTTTAACACATCTAAGTTTTTCTCTCGCTCTCTCTCTCTCTCTTTTTTTCTTTTTTAAATAGATGTATACGTATATTTCTACTGCAAGTATTTTGCACATTTATTCTTTTTATTTTTTAAAATAGTTTTATGTGCATTTCTACTACAAGTAATTTGCACATGTTGTTTCTCGAGTAAAAATTATTATGACAAGAGGCGTTTTCTTTTGCCACTTTGAATGTCTAAATATGGTACGTAACTCATACTACAACAAATGAATATTTCAAAAGATTTTGTTCCATATTGGAAAACCAATCACATAATCAATCCCCCCCCAATTATATGTTCCGGTAACTAACCAGCAGGAATACACCAAAACTTCTTATTAAGAAAAAAATCAAAAGGTTGAAGATGATGCATTTGATGATGAAGATCCAATTTTCAGGAGGAGACGGTGAAGATGTTTTCGACCAATGGAATCTAAAAAGTTGTTATGGACCAAAAAGAAAGCACGTGTATTTTTTTCATGCAATTTGTTATCTATTCTATTTTGGTGCATGTAAATTAAATACATAAATATATCACTAACTACATAAATATATCACTAACTACGTGTATTTCGCAACGGATCTTCTGTCCCACATCCTGTGCCACTCTCTGTCCCACTTTTTATTATATTGATATTTCTCCTGTATAAACATCACGTTTTAGTTCTTTTTGTTTCCTTAAAATCCAATAACTATTAATTGAGTAATACACAAAATTTAACAAACTCAAAAAATAAAAATGCATAAAAAATGAGATTTTTTATGTATTTTTTGCTGTATTTTTTAATTTCCTATTATATATTGTTTTTTTGAACCTCCTGTATTTATTTTTTACTCAATTAATAGTTATTGGATTTTAAGAAAATAAAAAATAACTAAAACGTGATGTTTATACAGGAGAAATATCAATATAATAAAAAATGGGACAGAGAGTGGCACAGGATGTGGGACAGAAGATCCGTTGCGTATGAATTTGATACACATATTAAAATAGTCATAGAACAACGATAACAATAGAATGCGGGAAAGTACGTACTACTAGCGTTTGTACATTCAGAAAATTAAGTACTAGTAGTAATATTTTTATGTTCCTGTGAAAACACTAAAAATGACCAAAGAAAAGAAAATGGATGGCAGTTTGTCCACAACAAGTTGCGTTGCTTGTCCACAAATGTTACGGTACACTATCAGCACTCCCTCCATTAACTTATGTGGCTGCAAACTTTGCTCTTGTAATGTTAGAACAGCACCGGAGTATGGCGTCGCTAAGACATTGATTGGTGCAGCAAAACCGGTGTTAGGACAAGAGCAATTAATCATCATCATCATCCAAAGAAGAAGAAGAGGCTAATTTTTTGTATATTTAATAAGGAAGGAAGTTGCATGCGAAAGCTAGCGATGCTGAGATAAGGTGCCTTCAAAGGCCAGGGAAAATCCAAACCGGATGGGAGTCCATCTTCCTGTACTCGTCCTGATACAGGACATCAATTTCTCGATTCTTCATGCTGAAAACACCCAAATGATAAGCTCCAGAAGTAGTGTTGGGCTCAACTTCAGCATCTACACAAGTGAAGTAGATAGAATCTTCTCTTAGTCTTAACCCCGGATTAATGTAATCCCCAGCACATACGGAAATACATTCATTAGTACCCAAGAACAATGAGCGACCCCCTAAGCTCGTCACTTTCATCCACTTGTTCTCATCAAAGTCCAACTTGAAAACATCAAAGCACTTTGTCAACCTATGGGCACGTTTCTCTGGCACATCAGCTTTGAAAGTTTGGAAATACCTCAAGACTAGCAGCAATTCACCCGAAGAATCTACAAGATACTTCTTCCGACATAGCTGTGCTCTCTCTAACTCATCACCGCTGTTCAAACCAGCAAAAAAACGAAGCGAAGGATACTCAGATTTTACGAGAGTCATCTTGGGAGAAGATGGGCAACTGAGATCCCAGGCTTCAAGGTGATCACTCTCGCACAAAGCATAAAAGTTGAGTATCTCTTCTATTATATCCTGGATAATCATAACGCTACATGGTTTATCACTGCCGCCGCCGCCCGATTCGTGAAGATTATGAGGAGAAGAATTAGACGGGAATGGGGGTGGGGAAGAAGACAAAATAACCTTATGAATGAAGGATTTGCTCAACTCTTTCGAACACACCGGTAAAATTCCTCCAGAACAAGTAAAAGTTGCTTGTGTTGAGCAAGAAAAATGATACTTACTCTCCAATGTAACGAACTGTAATCCGAGCTTTGGCTTCCTTGGGCTGTAAGGGTGCAGTTTCTGAGACACCTTACACAGAACTGTTGGAAGAGTCTCAATTGGTGGAAGTGGGATAAATGGGTAGGAGAAGGAATCAGCGGGGATAAGGGGGTTGAAGAGATAGAAAGATCCATGGTGCATATTCACGAAGGCAAGCTAGCCTTTTGAAGATCCAACGCATTTAGAATCATCAGGCGAGAGATACCGGCCAAGCCACATAGTCCTCATGTTCTTCTCAACATTAAGCAGTTTCCAGTTTGCAAAGTTCAAGACATGATAACGCCCTGGATCGTCTCTATGACGGTCCTCGACATCGTCGAAGCAGTCGGCGTGATGGGTATACATAATTCTTCCCGTATCTGTATTCATGTCAAATCCAAATGGCACCAACAGGCAAGGGAAACCCTCTAGTTCATCCGTCTCTGCCGCCTCCTCCAACTTGTCGAATGGCGACCCACACTCGGATGAAAGGGATGAGAAGGCACGAAAACTGCGCTTCAAGGAGCCAGTAGTGCTGCAGAGGGATTGGGATTGGGAGAACTTGATGGATGCAAAGGCAAAAAGGCCTTGTGGGCGATCGTTGATGTGCCGCCGCCCGCCCGTGAAAGTTTGAGATCTCTTCAAAGATGCGCTCCGTAGCTGATCTCCACCCATCGGCCTAGCTTGACTAGACAGCAACAATCTTTCTGATACTATGAAACTCATGATCCTGTTCTCCTCCTCCCTGTATATGCTCCCGTTCTTCTGTTGCTTACGTTAGTGAGGGAAGTCCGTCCAGCAAAGGAGGCTGCGCAGGCGGTTGCGTGATGAAGAAGACTTTGAGATGTTGGCTGGGATTAGAAGAAGAGGTTCACTGGACATCTTTAGGTATTTAATTTCAAGGGAAAAAAGGCGTCCCCCGAGGTTTGTTGCATATTACGAAACGAACCTTACAATATGACCAAATCACACTCATCCCCTTTCAGTGACTAATGCAGTTAATTACAGCCTTTGATACTTGCAACCCACAATTTTCTCCACTTGCGTGGTACGTATTTATATATTTTTCTTCATCTTGATTGAAAACAATTATCATGGTCTCATGGTATTTTTTTTTGTTTTTTTAAATGTAGGAGTAGGCACTATCCGAAACCAGGGAAAATACCTTTTTCATCCCTATTATTTGGGGATGAGCCAATTGCGTCCTTATTATATGTTATTTCAAACACATTTTGCCTCTTACATTTCAATTTTTGGCCAATTAAGGACAATTGTCAATTACTCTCTTAAGTTGGACTGAATTTAATATTTAATGAAACGCGTGAGAATCAAGCATGGGAGGCAAAAGATAGAAGCTAATAGACTAATTTATTTATTGTCGCAAACTCCCTTTACTTTGCTAACCTTAGCAAAACATCAAACACAAATCTGTAGAACAACCGCATAAAATAAAATACTTCAAGCACAAATCAAAAAATTAAATTTATGATGTTATGTGGTCCTTCTGGAGATTTGGTTCTGATTTTTGCTATGGTTCATAAGGTAATGGGAGTTCGTGACAAAGAGAGAAGCGGAGAGTGAGGAATGAGTTTGCTAGCTTTCGTCACTTGTTTGATTTGGTTGTAATTGATTGATTAACGATCGAATTTAGATCAAATTAAGAGATTACTTATCAATTATCATTAACTGGCCGAAAATTAAAAGATAAGGGACAAAATATATTTGTGGTAAAACAATAGAATCGAAACCGGCTCATCCCGCAAACAATAGGAATGAAAAAGCTATTTTTTTGTCGGAAACCAACTGGCATTCACCACATAACCAATTCATAATTAGGAGATATTAATTTTTTCCCTGATTAGGGGTATAATTAGTTCATGATTAGGAGTTAATTAATTTTTTCCACAATCAAGAATATAATTAGTTTTCAACAATGCCAACCAAAGAAACTTTTGGGCATTTAAAGATTTTCCTTTTAAGTACATTGATCAAGTCTCGCATGGACACGTAACACGAATCATAAGGCTTTGATCTTGGGTGCAGGCCCAAACCCAAAAGATCGTCGTGTTTGGTTGCTCAACTGTCTGACATCTGCATCGGTACTTCGGCAGCTCCAACATATTTACCTGGCCATTATTTCTAGACACGGGATGGCCAAGGGAATGTTCAAGAATTCAATCTCATTGATGGTGATGTTGTCGCAAATCCGGTATCGTCGCTTTAGCAATGCTATTTTAATGTCACTATAGGTCTGTTTTTTGTGGTAAATGTTTCGCAACTAAAGTGTTGCTCATCACATGAATAAACGTTGACCTGTTAATGTTGGCTTAATTTGTAAGGATAGGTTGCTTTTTCACAAAAAAGTCATATATTCGAATTTCATTATCAATGTGAGAATTATGTTGGTGAATGATTTGTAAGAACTTTTATAAGTAATTTAAGGTTTCAGGGGCATGCCCTTACCTTTGATGGTGATCGGAATTAGATCTAATCAAGTTTTTGTATTACAAAAAAAAAAATGTGATATGCTGGTTTTATTGTATTTGTAGACAAAATTAGGGACGATCCAAGTTACCAAAAAAGTACTGGACCAAAATCCGGATTTCTTTTCGATTGGGGCCAAGGATTTTGGTCATTTTCTAGTGATTTCACTGGGCAGTTGGCACAGGACCGGCAAGATTCCAACCCAGGCACAGTTGTGAAAAAACAGCAAAATGGAGCAGCCTAATGATGCTGTGTGTCGTCAGGGACTAGCAGGTATACAGATCTGACTAAATCAAAAGGGTCCCGAGACACCTCTTTCAAAATTTTTTTACTGTAGGTGGAATTTAAACTCGGATCTATAACTCAAAGAGGGACTCAATCCTTTTTTGTGACGACTGAGCCAAAACTCAGTGGTTGGTTAAATTAATATATACCTCACCCTTAGTGGATCTCTTCGCTCAAGCAAGTGCTGACATGGTTGACATTTGCATGGACACAGAATTCCGACAACATATGCTTCTCTGGACAATTTACCTTCGAATCCAAGTAAGTCGCCATAAATGCCTGAGTACTTGCATATGCGTGTTATTATCAGGTAAATATATGGTACAGTAAAGTGGTAAACACAATTATGCAATCAAAATTATTAATCACACAGAAACTACTTGCACGCTTGCATGAGACGATAAAAATTCAGGATGATACGTTAATTGGGACGGAATCCTGGGTTGGATATTGCCGCAAAAGGAAAACATGGATAGAGATTGGTGGTGAGATCCGTGAGAATCTATCTACTGGAGAAGGCAGTTTCAAATGTTGGCTGCGGGCATTGTGGCGCAGTTGAAACCTGAGAATGGTGGGTGGCGCAAATGAGGCTGCTCTGAAAAGGTTTGCGAGGGTGCTTTCAGAAGAGAGAAGACCTGGACAGTCAAAAAGCCCAGAGCAGCTGTTGGGCCATCAATTCATAGGTCCGTGTTTCAACTTTGGATGACAATTCTTTGTCGCAAGTCTTTCAACTGACTAGGCATTAGTACGTACAATTATTATTTATCTCTGTGTTTATTTATTTATGTTTCTCTTTGTGATTTTCTGGCATGGTGGTTTTTTCTTTCTTTTTCCGATTCATCAGCATCATCAACCTTCTGGAATCCTGTTATCAAATTCAGCCATTCTATGCCCATTGATTGAAATGGAATATTAGGATGAAAGCCATTTAGCTCCAATAAATTAAAATCAAATCGAGTAGTAGCATGTTGACAACAATTGCACCGCAGAATCCATTATCATCATGCGCTGGACTGGACGAGCAAGATTGATGCAAATGCTTTTATTATTATAATAATTACTCCCTCCGTCCCATTTTGATAGTCCTGTTTCTTTTTTCACACAGTTTAAGAAAAAATAGTTAACTTTATTGGAAAAGTAAATTTAGATTGTTATTTTCCTAAAATACCCTCACATTAAATATGGTACAACTTTATGGGAACATGAATTGATGGTAAAAAAAGAATCAACTCTCATTAAATGGGTAGGTTTATAGTAACAACTACTTACATTGAATAAGGGTATTTTAGAAAAATTAAAATACAATTACATTATTCAATTGGAAAGTGGACTACAATTTGGGACAGATGAAAAAGGAATACAAGACTATCAAAGTGGGACGGAGGGAGTATATGTTATCGAGGGAAGATTGATGATGCAAATGTTCGATTTGGTGATTTTGAAGTCAAAAAGCAGAACCAACTAAATTTGACTTTGGCTTTTAAAATTTTGTTAAAGCACCATCCCCGTCCATCATCATAGCCTCCTCCTTTGTCTTGGCCTTGGGTCGACATTCCTCTCACCATTGATTGATTAAGAGTTGATATGAAAACTCATTCCTGTTGTCTGTTGTGTGGTAGTGGTGTACTAGTTTGATTAAAGCTTTTATTCCTTCAAAAACAAATGGGTTTGTTTGGATTAACTTGATTTCAAATAAAATAATTTACTTAATAAATTTTAATTATTTTTTTATTTTTCTAATCACCTTTTTATCTCACATCACATTACAAAAAATGCTACATTAATTATCTCAAATAAATCATCCAAATAAACTCCTATCTCAAATAACGTTGAACGGCAACGTAGCATTTCTTTTACCCAAATGTATCCGTCAACGAACGAACGAACGACTTTAGTTACTACTCATAATATTGGATAAAACCAACATAAACACACACTAGAATACTCTAAAAAATGATATATATTTTTATTTGTTCCAAGTAGACTAGACACAAAAAAAAAATTGATATAATAATGCTAGTGCAGTGCTCCACAGACTCATCGCCATAACCTTCAATGACCTGAGCTCTCATTCATTAGAAGACCGTTCAGTTATAGCTCTATATTCTGCAGTCTTAATAGTTTCATATTGGATTGGCAAAGACATCTTAATATTTGAAGACATTTTCTGTGGGTTAATATTTGAACAAATTTTTTTGTCTATTTTATTCAAACAAAAACTGTTTGAATAACAGCAGCCGCTTGTGGACAAGACTGGAGTATCTAATGTAGATTATTGATTCTTTAAAATAAAAAAAAAAAAAAAGGCAACGAATTATATGTCTACTTAGTTCAAACGAAAACTGTATGATTGGCAGCAGCCGCTAGTGGGCGAAAGTGGACATTATTGGACGGCGGCGGCTTACATTAGCGACCACCTGCAGCGTTACACGTACTACATGCATCTGCAGTCTGGGCAGTTTAATCACTCACTAATTATTTCTTATGTTCGTTGCAGGCCTGGCTGCAGATTCCCATGCGTCTGCTTCTTTTTTTTTTTTTTTTGGTTATTTAATAAAACTAGGCAAAAAGAGAAAGGGAAAATTTTGAATCATTAATTGCAGTAGATATCTATTAATATAATTTAAGGGGAGATTTTATAGTACTTTTGGGTATTATATCCTCAAATTAAATTCAGTGTTAGATGGTGAAATAAATGTTGTTGACTCTTAAATTATATGACAGTTTCAAAAGGCTTAGAGTGTGAACTATTATTTTCATTGAGAAATACAAGTTAAGGAATGATACCATAAATGGACCATAGAATATCTTTGATTTAAGTAGTCATACATGTCGGAAACCTCAAGCTGTAATTAGCAAATATCATCATCCCACATATCAAGAACTTTTCAAATCAATCTAATCTTGCCCTTAACTGTTGAAGAAAAAGCGGATCAAGTAAAAAATCCAGATAACAATAATGATCTACACACGAGAAATTAGTGATGTGTAGGGGTGCCAAATGAGCAAGTTGCTTGCAAAATGCTCCTGAGCTATTTGGTCAAATTTCGACTCGATTTCGAGTTTGATTCACCTCGAGCTGAATTCAAGTAAATTCGAATATGGTCATCAAATTGAACTTGAACCTTTAGGTATTCTGTTCAAAAGCTTGTTGAACTTTATGAGTTTCATATATATATATATATATACATATTTTTTAGTTTTTCTTTTTAATAATTGTCAACTTACTTAAAAATCTCTATTTTTAGAAAAATTATATCTTTTACCACTCGATTTCGAACGCGATCTTGATCTCAATTTGCTTCTCAAACTCCCTATATTTTTCATGATTCAAACTCAAGTTTTGAAATCGAAGATTCGTCAATCTCGAGTTCAGATAATGTAGTTTGAACTCGAGCTTGAATGCACCACAGTATTAGAGCTTGACTCAGCTTTTTGCGACCTGTAGGGACGTGTCGATCAAGTTCATTTTGATAACAAATCTCAGGAAAGAATTGTGGCAAGCTAGAAGCTAAAATATGGGCCCACGTTTTGATTTTCGGTTGTTATTTATGAAGATATTTTGTCTTTAATTTGTTTCAGGGGAAAAACAAGTTATGATTTTGGCTTGTTGGCTATTCTATAATCCACTCCCCCACAAAGTGTATTTAAAAATCAAAATTAAAAGAAAGTCTAATATTAAAATATTTAAGTTGTCATTCTGTTTTATGATTGGGTGTATGTACGTATTAAGGTGATTTAATTTCCTGCCTACTAGGAATCAAATCATCGACCATCGACATAAGCTACCGCAAATATCGTATTGAGCTGATAAATTAATAATGCATTAGCAGCAGGCTAACTTTCCCTTCCCTTCTTTTCCGTCTCCTGACAAATAACAAGCACATTCCAGGTTAGGATATCCCCAAAACAAAAACAAAAAAAAAAAATCAATTTATCTTGGTATATACAGCTTTGGGTAAAACACCACATGATTATCACTAATAAGATTCCTAATTAAGGTACTTTGATTAGCTGTGACATAAATCAAAATTTTCAACCATGTAAGCGGAATTCAGCAGCAAAAATAGTGGACCATTGGAATCAGCCTTTTCTTAGGTATTCTTCTAGAAACAAGCATGATGTCGAATAGTGGAATAGTGGACTTGACTTGCGGTGCATGCAAAATCTTGAGATATCACTTAATTAGCGCAACAATAATCAATCAGGGCACGCTACTCTCTTTCACAGACTGATGATGCCCCACTGTTTAATCATGAATAATATAATAATCGTTTATTATCAAGATTTTCCCTCGTTGAAAGGGATGTCGACGTGACTTGAAATTTTCTATAATTACCTGACATGTTTGTGATTGTATGCATCATCATCCTCTGTTGCAGCATGGTATTGGGGAAAAAAAAAATGTTAAAGAGGGAGCGGTAGATCAAAATTTTCATGTCGTTGTCAATTAGAGTAATTTTTTTATGACTCGATCTTATATATACGGATAGTGTATACATTGTTATTATCAGATAAATATCACATAATTAAAGTATAAATTTAAAATTCAAATTCAATGTACGTGACATTTCAACCACAATCTTGCTTGAGACACAATAATAGATCATTAGGACCTTAGTTGCCTGCATTATATATATATATATTAATAATAATATAGTCCTAAAATAAACAAACTCTTTTAAGGATACGTTTCTAGAAGCCAATATCTAATCCCATACGAACAATTATGGGACAAACCTGAACTGACTAGTGATTGGGTGCGACCTACACTACAAAAAGAACAAAATGAAGGCACAGCAAGAAAGAAGACCGATGACCTTCCTTCACCTCCACATCTGAAATTGTGGGCCCATGGCCATTGCGGAGTGAAAGAGAAAGGCCTTCTAGAAGGCCTGGCACGAGGAAGGCAGTATTCATGAATATCCCATCTCTAGCTTTTCCACGTAGAAATATCTTTGTTTTATTTATTTTTTGTGATTATATGTAATAAAATTTGCTCCTATGTGATTGTCTCCAAACATTTAGCCGGGAAATCAAGAAAGAAATCACTCATATTTTCAGCATATAATCCTCTAAATTGCAAATAACATCAAATATTTTTTTTTAAAAAAAAAAGAAATCAGAAGGACCAGAACAAAGAGATTTGCTTCTGGGACATCAAGAAAGTCAAAATCAATTATTTGTCTTTAAACATGAATTCGAGTTCCTGCAGCATTATTTTTGACATTATTTGGGCTGTAATTTTTAAATTTTTTATTAAAAAAAAAAAAGAGTATATTGTGATTTATGGCAAGGGATGGGAAAAGAAAACTCACAATTCAAAAGGAGGTCAAGGTTCAACCTGTAATTAATTGGGTAAAGAGGAAGGTCATTTTCTGGCGAGAGAGTTCGAACACACGCCTTCTGCGGGCCACAGCTTTGCAAAGTGTCTAGAAGCTCTGGCACGTGCCAAACGACACTCGCCATACTACACTTGATATACCGCTGGCGCCGCCGAAGACTCCTTTTGATCCCTATCCTATCTGTGGGCTGATTTTGAGCCGAATAGCCCATTGGCCATTGGAGTCTGGTCAACCCTGTCATTTTGTTGCTTATTTATTTGGGATAATTCAGAAACCTCCCCTGAGGTTTCTGACATTTACACTCACCTCCCCTGTGGTTTAAAAAATTACACTAACCTCCCCTAAGGTTACTAATCCTTTACAAATTCAGTCCAAATGATTAAAATATTGTTTTAGAGAGTGAAATTAGAATTTTGTACCTGATTTGCCCTTTGTGCTACATATCCAATGAATGACAAAGTATTATAAATTAATTAATAATTAATAAATTTTAAGGAGCGTAGTTTATAGGCAAAAACGTATTACTTATTTAAAGTACCAACTCTTTACGAGTATTTTACTTTCAAACATTTACTTTATTACAAATATTTATTCTCAAATACAGATTTGTATTACTCTCAAATATTTAATTTTTGTTAAATAAAAAACCTACCAGTTATTCTTCCGTAGAAATATTAATATAACACTTTTTCAATTTTAGTTATAAATATTTATGTATTTAGCATAAATTAAATGATTCAGAATTAAATACTCATAAAGAGCTAATACTTTACTCATGTAATGGATGAAAATCATAAAAAATTAATACTTTATGGGCCATTTCTTTTTTTAAAAAATATTTAATTTATGTTAAATAGATAACCTACTGATTTTCTTTTTGCGAGAATATTACTGTAACACTTTTTAATTTTTAATTACAAACGTTAATATATTTATCATAAATTAAATATTTGAAAATAAAATATCTGTAAAGAGTCGTTACTTTAAATAGGTTATGTGTATTTGCCTATAAACTATACTCTTTAAAGTAAGGAGTATAGTTTATTGATTTAGCTAGTAGAGAATCTTTTGTAGGTGGCGGGGTTAGTCCTCTTAAGAGACAAAAATGGGTATGCTTTTGGTAAAACGATTAGTTTATACGTATAAGTACGAGCGTGCACACAAAAGTGGTTGGGTCTATTTAACTGTTCGCACAATCAATAATCTTTGGTAAGCCTTCGACGAAACTTCAGAGAGAGAGAAAGAGAGAGGGGGACCACACTGGATCAACGTAGTATTATGTAAACTATTGGTATAGTAGCTGTTATGGTACTTGTGTCTAAATGAAATATTTGTACCTGAATCTCGCACCTTCTAAAAACGCCAGGCAAAAAGAAAAGAAACATATAAATATTATTGTTCTTTGAAACATTTTCAAAAAAGATGGGTGAAAATGAAAGAAAACTTTAATTCCGAGACCATTTATTTTATCAACTACACTCCTTACTTAAATTAATAAACTACACTCCTTAACTTAAATCAATAAACTATACTCTTTACTTTAAAGAGTATAGTTTATAGGCAAATACACATAACTTATTTAAAGTACCCGCTCTTTACAGATATTTTATTTTCAAATATTTAATTTATGATAAATATATTAACGTTTGTAATTAAAAATTAAAAAGTGTTACAGTAATATTCTCGCAAAAAGAAAATCAGTAGGTTATCTATTTAATATAAATTAAATATTTTTTTAAAAAAGAAATGCCCCCATAAAGTATTAATTTTTTATGGTTTTCATCCATTACATGAGTAAAGTATTAGCTCTTTATGAGTATTTAATCCTGAATCATTTAATTTATGCTAAATACATAAATATTTATAACTAAAATTGAAAAAGTGTTATATTAATATTTCTACGGAAGAATAACTGGTAGGTTTTTTATTTAACAAAAATTAAATATTTGAGAGTAATACAAATCTGTATTTAAGAATAAATATTTGTAATAAAGTAAATGTTTGAAAGTAAAATACTCGTAAAGAGCAGGCACTTTAAATAAGTAATACGTTTTTTCCTATAAACTATACTCCTTAAAGTTTATTAATTATTAATTAATTTGTAATACTTTGTCATTCATTGGATATGTAGCACAAAGGGCAAATCAGGTACAAAATTCTAATTTCACTCTCTAAAACAATATTTTAATCATTTGGACTGAATTTGTAAAGGATTAGTAACCTCAGGGGAGGTTAGTGTAATTGTTCAAACCACAGGGGAGGTGAGTGTAAATGTCAGAAACCTCAGGGGAGGTTTCTGAAATTATCCCTATTTATTTCTACTGTACTTACTTGCATATATTTTCATGTCGATTAACTAAGGTACTGGCACTGCTATATATATAGAAGTTGACTTTTGATGATAAAAAAACTACTCCAGGTATTGCTATGCTTAGACTTCTTTTTCTTTTTATTCTCCTCTCTCTCTCTCTCTCTTTTTATTTTTTTTCGAATAGCGAAGTAAATTTTGGCTAATAGAGGAAAAAACCGAAAGAAAAAAAAAAGAAACAGTAGTGGTTTAGATTTATTAGAAACAAAATCCAAAAAGAATAAGAATAAATAAGTTTTTAAACAACTAAAGCAGTCGGCGGCTTCGATAAACCAAGCCGACGAGAGAAATGAGCAGTGCTCTAGAATCCGTTGGAGCCATGTCAGCAGATGAGCCCAAAACAGACAGCAGCACCGCACCGGCAGCCGCTGGGAAATATGAGAGAGAGAGCCCACGGCATCATCACTGGGGCCCACTACACACTCTCTCTCTCTCTCGGTTTCTTCATTTCCAAAACACTCCCCTTCTCTCCCCCTATCGTCCCCCTTGACCTCTATATATATGTCTACTCCGTAATCCATATCCCATCTCAAATTGCCAACACATCATCTCAATTAATTATTTGAACGGTCGGAACCCTAAAGTTTTTCTTTGGCTTCTGGAATCTCTCTGTCAAATTCTCACCAGAAAATTTCCCAAATCTCGCAGGAAAAGGAACATGTCCTTTGCTGTAAATAGGATTACGATTTGCGCAGCTGTATCCGAGGCATCACCGCCGGCGGTGGAGACTAGGACAAAGCCCGGAAATCTCTATCAGGTGCTAAGAGTGAAGCAGAACGCGTCTCAAGTAGAGATCAAGACGGCGTACAGGACACTAGCCAAGATTTATCACCCGGACGTCGCCGCCGTCGCTGCTAAGCACCCGGAGGAGTCCTTGGACGGATGCGATTTCATTGAAATTCACAAGGCTTATTCGACGCTGTCTGATCCGGATTCGAGGACAGTTTATGACTTGACCTTGACTATTGGGAGCCAACCACAACCGCTGGGGGTTAATTACTCGGCGCCGGGTGGGTTTCGGAGGCATGCCGGGTTTTATACGACCCGGAGGTGGGAAACGGATCAATGCTGGTAAAGCTTCAAAATTATTTTTTGGCGTTTCGAGAGCTTAGACGTGGGGGGACCCACATTTTCGCCGGCAATGGACCCACGGATGCATATTACAACCGGGATGCATATATCGTATATGTGAAAGGGCGACTGGCCAGTCCGGGATCGGGGGTTTTGCTTTTAGCCGGCAACGTCGTGCCGTGTAAATTCTATCCTCGTGCTTCATTTATCCTAGATATACTTTTTCTTTTCTTTTGTAATACCCTCCACCATTTTTAACGAGGGATTATGTGAAAATGATTAAATCAGTAAATACTAGATTCTCTTTGTCCTCTTTTCTTTCTTTTGTCTTTTTTTTTAGGAGGTGTTTTTTTAACTCATTAACTATTAAATTGCATATAACCTGCTCTGAATATACACACTATAATAATTACTATCCTTCGTTTATATGATTTTTCTAATTAATCTCATCTTTTTAAAAATTTAACATTTGAAATCCACTATCTATCTCTCTTCTTTTTTTTTTTTTTTGGCCTTTAAGCATTCTATCCTTTACTTTTGTTCTTGTTCCTTTTATAGTTGTGTATATTTTTTATTTTGGGAATCTTTTTTTCTAAATTAAGAACAGCGTGTGTGCGTAGGAAAAAAGGCGGTCTTGTGGTACTAATAAGTAGTAATAAATACTATTCCCTCCATCTCATTTTATATGTCATGGTCAATTTTACACATAATTTTAAAAAAATAAAATTTAACCAAGACACATAAGGATGGGAAATGGACATAGTATTAACATTTGGAAGCACAGACGGATAATGAATAGGGGAAAAGGGAAGATATATACTTTGAAGCTACAAATTGTCAACTGTAGAAGGTACATGAATTAATACAAGATGGAAAGTGGAAAGTGGATATGATAAGTGCTGTGTTTAGTGAGGAAGATTGCAAGCGTATCATCAGTACCCCAATCGGCATTCATAATGGAAAAACAGGTTAGTATGGTCATTCTCAGCTACAAGAGTGTATACTGTTAAAACCGGATACATGGTTGCAAAGGAAATCCAACAGGAAAAAAAGGAAAGGACACAGCAAAAGGAAGTAGTTCATAGTTGCAGAAATGAGCAGAATTCTGGAGCTTGCAAGTTTCTGTGGAGTCTAAATATGAAGCAGAACTCAAACATTTCATAGGGAAGTGTTTGCATAGAATAATCCCAGTGAACGAGGTGTTGTGGAGAAGGTACAGAAACAATTGAACATATGATGTTCTTTTGTAGAAATCCTGAGATGATATGGAAAGTCGCCCCAATTAAGTGGGTAGTATCATGAAAGCCAAAGATAGAGCGGAAAGGAAAGATCATATTATACTAACTGTAAACAGATTATGGTAGATTTGGAAGTTGAGAAATTAGATACAGTTCAATGGGAAAAAAAAAGTGTCCACACAATTAAGGGGGCTGTGCAGACGTGGATCGAGTATCAGAATGTACAGAGGGAGAAGCAGATGAAGAAGAAGAAGAAATGGAGGTAAACTCATGAGGCGAGAAGAAATGGCTACCACCGCACGAAGGTACAATCAAGCTCAATACTGATGCAACGGTAGATACAAGGAAAGGCTAGGGAATTGTTGCTAGAGAAGCTAATGGAGGAGCCCTGATAAGAGCTTGGGTAGGTCCTGAACAAAGAGAATCAGTGAACCATTCATTGATAGAAAAATCAAATGCACGCACTTGTCAAAGCAAGGTTAGAAGGCAACACTAATGACCCCAAAATAGGATCAATTCTACAAGATATCAGTCTTTGTGATTAGGAAAGAGTTTAGTGAGTGTAACTTCTCTTTTATTAAAAGGGAAGGCAACCATCATGTTAGTTACAAGCTGGCAAAGTATGCCATACACTTGATTAGTGAAATTAAGTGGAAGGATTCCTTCCCTCTCTGGTTAGTTAGATTAGCTGGAAAAGATGTAGTAAGAGCAGTTACTCCAATTTTGTAACAGCTTTCGTTATATATGAAAATGTTATCATTTGGCATAAAAAAAAAAAAAAAAGACACATAAGCTATCAAAAAGAATGTTTTAACATTATTACCCCTCAATTAAATTTCAACGTTTCGTTGGTTGGGCTTGGAATTTTAAAGAAGGCATAACTACCTAAAAACAAAAATAATTTGTCGTATGATTTATTAAAAGAAGATGACTTAAATGCTTTTCCTTGAAAATTGTAGTTAGGGTATATTAGAAAAGTTGGATTTCATTTATTTTTATTTTAAATTATAACAAATATTTTGAAATAAACTAAAATAGAAACCAAGACATATAAAATAGGATAGAGGGAGTATTTGGTGTCCATAGTAATATTCGGTCCAAGTTTTGATAAATACAAATTATCCAATTGATTTTTTCCTACAAGTGCGAATAAATAAAGAAAGGAAAGAAGAAGACCACCTTTGTGGACGCCAAAATTGATGGATCCTTGTAAAGACAGAAGACAATCAACCATATAGCCTGGACGAAACTCGTCAACGATCAAACTCCCACAAGAGGAAGTCAAAACTTTGAATGGACGGACAGCTCTATCCCGGAGGAAAAATCAATTAGCACCATATTCTGACAGACACTTGGGGAAGGGAAAGGATTCATACGGGGAAGGTTGTAATTCACGCAGAGAATGCAAAGCTCCGGATCATGAAAGGATTGAAGAAACGTCCATTTCGAATTTTCACACACATTCCGGTCAATCAACGCTATCAAGAAATCATCACTCTTTTCTACGCACACCGCTCGAACTATAAATATTACTAATCAGAGCAAATAACTTCTTGACTGCCGCCTGCGTGCAACTTCGCAGACATTTGAATACCTATGATTTGGCAGACACGAAACTTCGCCTCAATCCCCAACAAAGATGGATTCAACAGCACCTACATACAGCTTTGAATCAGAGTAGAAGTAGGAACGGCCAGTGGAAAGAGAAGGAAGGGCCATCGTACAAGTGAACGAATTACTTCCACAGAATCTATAGGCCCATTGAGGGAAAAAAACCCTAAAAAAGGGGGCAAAAAAAAAAGAAAGAAAAGTTTCCAATTATTGTATTAAACAGAAAAAATAAATCCCTCATTTAGAATTTGTTGCAGATGAGATGCTGGTATTTCTATAGATACAAAACCTCATATCCACAGACCTTTCAACCAAAGACTCAACAGAACTCGAGAACCACAGTTATTACTGCACAAATTTTAACGTTTTCATATGCAAGACGATACAAGAAAAATAGGAAGAGCCGGGGGGGGGGGGGGGAATGGATAATAAAGGAATTGTACTTTACTCTACATAACCAGATCCCTTTCCATAACAGTCCCTAAAACTTTGTACAAATCCTTCTCCTTCGACCTTATGTCCACATTATTATGGCGATACTTCAGGTATCATTTACAGGTCATCAGCATGGAGTTGATGACATGCATAATTAGACGGATACTGGAAAGATCAGCACCTGAAGTTGATGGAAGGCTGCGATGATGGTTTAATATTTGGTAAACCTGCTCAAAGATAGGACGCACATGAACTGCAATCACTTGGTCAGTAGGATTTATGGCAGATAATATATCCCTCATCCAGGACAATTTTCTTGGCGTCTCCTTGCTGACATCACATGATATCTGCTGTAAAAGAGAAAGGAGAACCCCTTGGCTCAAGGGTAGAGGATTCATGGACAAGATCCCCTGCAAGTCAACCTGGTGAACACACAAAATATCAAAGGAAAACTTAATGGGAACACAAGCAAAAGTAGCTAAAGATGGTTTATGAACATCGTAAGTAGATCAACCATATAGACAACCAAGATGAGTACAAAAATACATTAACAGCAATGACCGAAAACCCAAGAAAAAGGAACGTTGAGGCCAAAATAGTACTAAGAATATCATCTTCCTTGACGGAGGGTAAAAACGCAAATACAAGTAGAATGGAGGATAAAATTACAATACAAGCGGAATAAAACAGACCCCAAGCAGAATGAGATTCTCTCTTTAAGTTATGAAGTAAACTGGACTTCCCTTGACGAGGACACTTAAAACAGGACTACCAGAAAAACAAAAAGTGAAATCTCATGAAACACCCAGTTATGCAAGAGCAATTGTGCCCATGCATTTATGCTACCTTAAGAGAAGGTAAATCAGGCAACTATGCTTTCAGTAACTCACAGTAATCGTCCCTAGGCACTTGGAACGAGGATAGCTTTTTAATTTATACATCATTTACTCTTTATCCTAACTAGGTGAGACAAACAGCATACCTGGGAGCACAGCCACGAAACAATAAAAACATCACTTCTCTGCAGGGCTGCAGTGAAAGCCTCCTCATATTTACGTTCAGTTATAAGCCTAGAAAGCTCTTTAGTAGGATCCAACGGTGCCTCAAGCTATTTAAGACCACACAGGGCCAAAATGAAAAAGGATGGATTAGGAATACGCAGCTAAGATGAGAAGAAAAAACTTCAAGTGGCCTTGAGAAGACCTAAAGATAAACATGAGCGGACAAACCTTTTCATGTAGACCAGCCAATGGACCATTGCTGAGCTGACTAACAAGTGGATTGGTAACTTTTGAATTTGCTCCCGCAACAGCGAGAGCTAACAACTTTCTGTGACCATCAGCCAACTCACTGCTCAGAGTTTGAGTCATTGATGATGCTGAACTAATAGCATCCTGTAAATATTACAGTTCAATCAGAAAGATCCTGTTGACAAGATAGCTTTGTTATGGAACAAAACATATGATGGACAGACATGCTTAAACTCCATACCCTTAAAGCAAGTGCCAAGGGAGAATGTGATGAATCAAATTGTTGCAATGCTGCAGTTGCATGCTCACCCATTCCTTTTTGGAATGTAGCATCAACTTGTTCAAACATGGACCTGCAAGATATCTCAAAGGCTGGGATAACTGAAGCTTCCAAACTCGATTTGAGAGTTTCCTGCAACACCAATTTTCACTCTTAGAACAAATGAGTTCAGGACGAGATAGCCTGAAAGATATCAACACATCTTCTTCAACAACTACAACCTAGAACAATATTGAAATTTTAAACTCTCTAACCATGACAAGTTGAAGAAAAGCAGTTCATGCGAATGACGTGTCTGGACAATCAACAAGTTAAAGCACATAGATGAATACACATAAGCATGAATGTATAACTTAATTGTCTCATTAATATTTAACTATTACTGACAATAGAAACACACCTACACCTAACTGTATGCTGTATAAGAACATTTAGCAAGAATCTGCAACACAATAAAAGCCTTACATGCAAACCTGACTTAGTCACAAGTTAAAAAAAAAAAAACTCAGATCATCCAGAAAGAACTTCAGCCAATCTTCATTCTTCCACTAAATATATGTTTTCATAATTTCCAGTTGACTAAAACACGAATTGGAAATAACATAGACGATATGGCAGAATGATTTGAATTTCTCTGACTCACTTGGAGAGCTTGCTTTCCAGAAGTCTGAAATTGTGTCTGGATTTGCCGAGCAACAGTAGCTTCTAGTTTAGAATTGACTGACTTCTCGAGTTGATTAACTGCTTTATCAGCAACTCCTTTCTGTGTCACAGAGAAGCAGTTAGATAATAGTAAAAGCACATCCAACCGGTGGCTTAAATCTTAAGAATATTAACCTGGAAAGCTTCTGTAATAGCAGTAGATACTGCTTTCTCAATACTGGGAGTAATTGTCCTTCCTACAGCTTGACCAACAGCACCTAATTCCTTTTTGACAGCCTTCTCCACTATAGCTGGCAAGTCCTTGTTCAAACAACTAGTAATCAGATTTGCAATTTGCTGTGTGCGGTCACGTGATGACTTTTCTTGTTTTGCATTCTCTTCTTGAAGACGAGCCCAGAGTGCATCGGCATTGGCCTTGACAGCTTTCTCTGTGTTTTTCCCCAAGGCTGCCTCAAGTCTTCTGCCCTCTTTGGTAACAGGGACAGCAACCATCATATTCATCTGCTTTTGCACATCTTTCTGCATACTCATGAGCTGCAAGAGATGGCAGGAAGGAAATAAATAGGAGAACTACAAACCAAGCATGTTGGTAACAAAGCGCAAATCCTTTATTTGGTTGGGCTAGTAGTCTGGTCAAGGAATGTTGACTCACTCTAGAAAATTCCGGCAGCGAAAAAAAAAATCTTGAAACCGCAGTCCCTCTTAAAAAAGAAAAAAAAAAGCACAATGTAATGTGATTTTTCTAAGCTGACCCATAAGAAAATCAGAAGGTAAAAACCTTGGTAACTAGGTTGCTGCTCCCATTTCTTCTTGTAAGGTTCGAGAGCAAACAAAAAGCATACATCAACAAATTGATAAAAAAGTAATATTCAAAAAATTACATTTCTGTATCTTGAAAGATTTGCTCATACAAAGGCAAAAAGTGCTGAACCAAGCTCTAGACTTAAAAATTCATGGCGAACCAGCTGAACTAATTCTTGAAAGATTTATACCAGGAATAATATCTCTATCGCCCTCAGTAAGGTTTAAAGGCACGAGTACAGCACATTTAAGTTAGGGGACCATAATACTTCAGATGGCAGGATATCGTAAAATAGTATCTAAGATGCAGCACTACCATGTTAAAAAGGTTTCCAAGTACTTGAGTTCATTCATTTATGGTACTTGTGTTGATTAGCCTGCATGTCACCATGATGAATCAGAGACACTTGTCCAAGAAAAAAGTTATGCTACTAGCTCAAGCAACATTAAGAAGTGAGCATTGTTCAAAGGCACAAAGAGCCATACTCATGCTACTTACTGGAGATTCAACCAAAACTTAGTAGCAGTTGAGGTAAATAGGGTGCTAGACAATCAACTGTATAAAAGCATTAATCACGACACTGGAGCCAGCCTCCAATATGAATGAACAAGTAAGAAAACCAGTTCCAACAAAAAATCACCATATAAAATAGGATTAGGCATACTGACTACATGCCAAGCTAAGCTAAATCCATGAAATATTACATAGAACCGTGTAAGGAATCACCTGATTTATCGACTCTTGCATTGCCTGAATTTGCGAATATACAGTTTCTACAGAGGGAATAGTTGAACTTGCACCGGCTTCATTGGAAGAATCAGTGGAATTGAAGGGTGATGGGGACGATAGGCCAGATCCTTGATTGTTCTTCCCCTTTTGTTTTTTTCCTTTTGAATTTGATGCTGTCGTCTGTTGAACAGGTGCAGGAATAGCCGAATCGGCAATCTTTCCAGATACATCCTTTGCAGAGTCACGGGCTTCCTCTTCAGTAGTTGAAGGTTGAGCTGGGGTCTCACTTCCACTAGCAGCGTCAAACTGTCTAGTTTCCTCCACAATATAAGTTTCAGGAGACAAGGCACGACATTCTCGAGCCATCTCTATTCCAAGATCAGAGGCTTGAGAGTAAAATGACTTCTCCTTGTTTTCTGATACAAAATTGTGAAGTTCTTCATGAGAACCAATATCACTATTCTGACTAAATCTAGTTTCACCCACAACCTTAACCTCCACTTCGACATTTCGCCCGTCAGTGTTGATTACTACATCTTGAATATTTAATTCACCCTCGCTTTTCTGCTCATTAATGTGGTTAACTTCTGATGAAGAATTGGCCATCAATATCTCAGAAGGTGTCACAAGATGAGTGGGGTGCTTGAACTGAACAGGATGACTGAGAGTAGTGGAAATATCATCACGCAGAACCTTACTTTCTTCGTTTCTAGATTCACCATCCAATGAAGGAACATCAGACAAAGTTGGATGAATTGCATCCAATTGCCTGTCAACTGAATACTCAATGATTTTTGCATCTCCACCACGATCGCTAAATGAGGACCCTGGGTCCAAGCTTTTCAAGGGACTTCTTAAACCAGATAGGTTACGAGACAACCTAGGACTCAAAGGAAGTGGAGGAGATGGGATGGAAGCAATATCAGCATTAGCAGTTACTGCTGGCAAAGAAACTGGTTTAGATTCCATACTTGAAGCAACAAAATCCTGTGAGGTAACTGACTCAACAGAAACTGAACTGACTGGATGTATCACAGGAGCAGCATTCTCAGAACCAATGTCTCGTATGGAGAGTTTTGGGGCAGAACCAGATAAAGGTATTTCGGTTGCTCTGCTTTCAGAGAGCTCAGAAGAAACATATCCATCATTACTGAGAGCGTCACGTGATACAATAGAGTCTGCTTTGTCGAGCATTGCATTATCCAATGGGGGTGGTAAACATTGGGATAATTCCAGAGCATACTGCTGAATAGCTTGTGTCTGGACGCAATACACCTGAACAATCTGTTCACCATGAGGTAGCAAATCACTAGTCCCAGTAAAACTCAAAATTGGCATGGTGACAGTAAATTCTGCTACATAATCCATTCGGGTTGCTGTTGGGTTTGGACCATAATCCAAGTGCACCGCATATATAGCATTTTTTTTGGCATTTGCTAGTAAGAGAAGACCAGCTTGAGACAATGCAACAACTTGATTAAAGAATGCCTCCTCGATACGGGCTTCAGCTGAACTTTTCAACTCTAAAGTCTGAATACAATGCCAAGATTCAGAATCACTGGGAAGCAACCAGCCCTCTTCACTTGCTGATGCCCATATCTTTATTTCCTTATTTAAGGGACCCTGTTAACAGTTTTCACAGGTCAGATAGGGTAAAAAATAGCTTCAAATTAAAAGTGTAGTGAATATATCAACAAACCAAGAAAATCCCAGATAAAAAATGTTAAAGCCAAAGTCAAATTTGATAGTAGTCCCTATATCACAGATGGAATTTCCTGCTTGATATTTTAGGTTGTGTTTGAAAAAATGTCTACTTTCATAACATTTCATGATTAAGAAATGTCTGCTTTCATAATGTTGCATATTTAAGTTGTAGTCGCTGATACAAAGCTTTAGCTCTCTGTAGCTGCAGGTATAGAAACCTCTGAAATCACTTGTAAATTAAAGAACCATCAAAGGTGAAAAGCCAACGGAGCCACGAAAAAAGGGAAACGGACATGCAAGCTCCACATTAGGTTTGGTTGTAAAGAATGATCAGGAATAAGTATTCAGATTATACTAATATTTAATGCACATTCTGTAAATTCACAGAAGACAACAGAAATGACACATTGGCTCTTCCTTTCAAGTGGAAACCCATAGCTGGATCAAAGTAAATTTAGATGAAGATGTTAGATGGATGACTGAGAATCAATACACAAGCATGACAGCATATTGCATTTCAATATGACTAACATATAATCTAAATGAATTCCAAACTTGGGTAATTATGAATCTCAGTAAAAAGAGAAACACAGAGAACATATTTTAATTATTATGATTAGCATAACTGAACTAAATGCTTAAACTAAGACATTTTTGAAGAAAGAGAACTATGAATTACACACCCCTGTGATGAGTATGATATGATCTGGACGGTGTGGGGCAGCAAGGAATGTAACAGAGTTAACCGGCTGACCATCATGTGGCCGCAGCACAGCAATTGGAAGCATCTTGCGATCTTCCCATATCTTTATCTGTTAGAAGACAAATCATATGTTCAAGTCAGCAAAAACATTTAAACAAAATTTTGACGACATTAAGCACATAGGAAGCACTGTCCAACATTCCCAAATGGGTGCAATCAAATAAATCAGTGGGCTTCACATAACAGTTGTAAATGGTGGCTCTCTATCAACTACCTCACACATTTTCTGCTACTTGTCAATCTTCCCATCCGGTGACCACAATAAAAAAGGTCCTAAAAACTTTCTTGAATGAGATTAACAGTTAAGAGTGCACCTTTTTCAGCTAAAAAACACTAAAAGAATCAAGCTAATGGTATTAGATTATTGTTAGATCACCAGATATATAAATTGCCAAGGGTACAAGCATATATGCACTGATCACGAAACGCCACTAACATCGGAGGAAGTGAAATTATTGAAGCAGGAGCATCCAACTGTAGAAAACTTGAGAGTACACGTCTTATCCAATGGGTTCAAGTCATTGCACAAAGCCACTCAAAAAATATGAAAATAGAAAAATAAAAGGAAAAACTGAAAACCCCGAAACAGAAAAGAGAAGAAACCACATAAAAGAGGAAGGCAAACGAGGTGTATGACACTAAGCTTAACCATAACAAGTAAATACCAACACCTTTGACTGCATACAAATCTAAAAACCTCTATCCCACAAAAGGATGAAGATCTTGCAGGTCATATAAAAGATATTCCAAAAAGAAAAGAAGATAATCACGAACCGTGCCATCCACTGAAGCAGACACCAAACGAGTGGTCATCCACTGACACATTGAAAGATCGGTTATTTCTCCATCATGGTTCCCAACAAGTTGTACCCCATCAATCAGCTTATCAACAGGACATTTGAGTGGTTCTTCTGCTGAATATGCTTCTCCTCTTCCGACCTTTGTGGTATCAATCTTCAGGATACGCCTTCCAATGCCAACAACAAGAACTTCCTGAAAGTAATTATCTTTACAAGTTAAGCACAAAGAAAAACAGAGCAAAACTAGTAGATATAAATGAACAGTTGGAAGGACTTATACTTGCTTATGACAATGCCAACAGACTCGTGGATGAACGGATTCACCTTCTCCGGTGAACTGAACTGCAATAGCTATCTTTCCGGTAATTTGGGGCTTGTCTTCCTCATCTGGACCTTCAGTAATCTTCCAAACATATACACGCCCATCTACGCTTGCACTGTAGAGATGCACGTTAGCATGACAAAGGCAAAAGGAAGATTGAAAGTGATAAAAACAGACAAGAATACTACCTAGCCAAAAGATGAACATCCTCAGCAAAGAAAGCCATGTCTGTGACCCTCTGAAACAATGCACATTACTTAGATAAATTTAATAAACAGAGAAACAAATTAATGCACAATAACTAAGCAGCGATTGGAGGAATGCGCTCTACAACAGCAACAGACGACCAAATTAGCATTATCCACATGCAATGAGATCTCCATACCAAAATCTGATAAATAATATAACATGTATAACTAAAGTAGTTTAATAGATTGCATAATTTGCTCTCTCAGGAAGAAAACAAGATATAGGAAATTGTAATCTCTTCATAAAATAAGCAAATTTTGAACAGATAAATGCTAAGAAGTAGCAGGCAAAGAATTGGAATCAATGTGAGAGATACGTGAAATCTATTATTAACAAGATGAACTGTATTACAAAGAAAGAAAGTCCACGGTTAAGCATCAGAATAAAG
The DNA here is from genome assembly GCF_003713205.1 of Coffea eugenioides. Lineage (NCBI taxonomy): Eukaryota > Viridiplantae > Streptophyta > Magnoliopsida > Gentianales > Rubiaceae > Coffea > Coffea eugenioides. Next base: position 51,327,852 of record NC_040039.1, on the reverse strand, counting down.
AACTAAGTTATCTTATATCTCTGAAACTTACTCGCGCTATGTCTCTGTGTGTGTATATATAATCTCAGAGTACCACTAAAGCTACAAATGCATTTGACATAAATGACTTCCATATTTTGGAAATTCCAGTGAGTGCATTAGCCACTCCATGATTATTAATAATGAGGATAGTATTAACAATGTTCCCAGATTTAGTTGAGTTAATACCATTTAAGCATATTCTTAAAAAATTCAGATAACCAGCGATGAAATGTTTGACTACTCAGTCCGACTTTTGAGCGTATCATTCTTATCCTCTCAACCCCAACAGCTGTCGATAATAATTACTTTGGGCCACATGTCATGTCTAGGAAAATGAATAAACACCAGAAAGGTCATAAAATCGGATTTATCCCCTGAGGGGTCTTGCACTGGATAATACGCTTTTTAAAAATATATTGCACCTGAGAACTTCTTATTTCAATAAAGAAATCAAACTATCACTTCCAATCCATTACCAACAAAGTTTGGTACAACATATATTCTAAGAATAGTTTACAGTGACAAACCAATGTTCCTCTCAAATTGGGCTGTACGAAAGGGATGAACAAACAGATATGAATAGGGTTATACTGCACAAACAGATATGAATAGCACATTCCCTGATTTCAATTCTTTCAACGTCTGCCAAAGAAAAGGTAAAGGACAAGCCAGGATACATTGCGATTGTGGCCTTGATGGTTTTGTTGGACCATGGAAAAAAATAAATTATTCACATTTAAGGGGCGCAATTTAATCAAGCAAGTTCGAGTCGAGCTCAAGCTACTCGATTGAGGTTTCGAGTCAAGCTTGAGTATGTATATCATATATTCGAGAGTTCAATAAGCTCTATCGAGTACTTGGCATAATATTTAATTAATATATTATAAATAATTAAATCACCTTTTTAGGTTGATTATTTGCAATATTTACAACCCTAACCATTTGTCGAGCTCGAGTACTAAAGCTCAATATTGAGCTCGCCAACTTCTCGAATTCTATTGAGTCGAGTTCGAGCCTGCCCAATATTACATCGAGTCGAGCTCGAGCTTTGTTCAAACAACTTGCTCTTGCTCGAGCTCGAGTATTGCTACTAGGCATCGAGTTCGAGCTCAAGTATGGCGATACTCGAGCTTGACTCGACTTAATATCACTCCTGCTATCCTGTGACGCGTGAAACTGCCAGCGCGTAAGATGGAGGTGGGAAAAATTAATATAATAATAGATGGAAAGTACCAAACCGCATGGCATTCCAACCCCTTCCCCCCCCCCCCCCAAAAAAAAAACCAAAAAAAAAAGAAGACAAAAAGAACAACAAGCAGCAGTCTTAATTACACTTCTTATGCCCCTAGTGGCTGTGAGATCTTGAAATTCAACTGGGTCCCAACTAAAAGCCAATACCTAAATTCCTAGTGTCGAGCATTACCGTTTATAGCAAGCCCCAGAGTATGCTTCCCTTAGAATTGGGAAAGAAAATTCGAACATGACACGACTCTTGATATTGCCATTCCCATGTCCACACCAAAATATACCGTATGTATTCCAATTCTAGTTACCGCAATACATGCAAGAAAACCCAACAGCATCACTATAATCAGAGTGTATACAAGGAATCTAGAGTAGTTTCTTTGGTAATTATCCTTGAATCTACAATTTTACTCACTCTCACTGGATATCATCCCATGCAATCCATAAGACAACAAAAGTTCATCCAAGTACCACCACAGAACATTCAAGCCAAGAAGTTAATTCACACTTATTGCATATTACTCCCAAAATCCTATCTCTAAGTTCACCATGATCATATCCAGGGATGTGAAACTCAACATATGCATAATCAAGACAGATATAGATCAAGCAAAGCAATTAGGCTAACCTGGGCAAGGCCCTTAAGTAAGGATCTCAATGCCGTATTGATATTGAGAACCCGAATAGCTCCTAATTTGAGTCCATAGCAAATGTAAGTCTTATTCACCGCAATCTGCCTTCCAAGAACCAGACCAGGGTCTGAACCATACTTGGTAATTGGAGTAACCTCGAGCTGAGGCTGCACCTCACCCGGCAACCTAACATCAATGTCATAAACCACGTGATCACCTATCAAATGCCGCCCCTTTGGCAGCTTACTGCTCGGCATCCGCATTGGCCCCGGATGGGGAAAACCCACATTCGGGCCAGAACCCATCATGGGCAAACTTTGGGGGTTGGAAAAATCTGATCCCCCAGAGTTAGTAGGCTGAATGGGAGGCATTGGCATGGCTGGTTGTGGCGGGATTTCGAGGGTAGAAGGCGGAGCACTCAACAAAGCCATCAGCCTCGCCCCTGGATTCTGGTTAGTGGCATTACTCCCACTGCTGTTGCCAACATTATTGTTATTATTACCGGGATTTTGGGGGAACTGGTGATGGAGAGGGCCAGAAAGAGGAGGCTGAAGCGGGGGTGTAGGAAAGGACATGGACCTCTGCTGGTGCAAATTACTAGTAAACTGAGAGGAGGGATCCGGCTGAAGTTGTTGAGGATTAGAACCACTGTTACTAAATTGGGGAAGATGGTGGTGGTGGTGGTGAAATTGGGGTGGAGGATGGTGGTGGAAAGGCGAGGTCTGAGGAGCGTAGGAGTAGGCCCCACCAGGGGCGCCACCAGTAGGAGGTGGATAAGAGGCGGAAGGAGGTGGGAATGGGCCAGAAATCAAATTAGGGTTATTAGGGTTTTGGGGATTGGGGGAAGAAGAAGGAGGAGGAGTAGGAGTAGAAGATGTAGGGTTGGGGACAACAGCAGCAGCAGCAGCAGCAGCAGATGACGGTGAAGAGGGCTTGAAGAATTTATGCATATCAAATGGTCCTCCACCTGGTTGATTTGGATTGCCAGGGGAAGCCATCTATCCAATTATAATTACTCCTAATCTCACAATCCCGATAGTTCCAGATTACTGAGATCTGAGAAAATATTGCAAAAAAATGTTCTGCTGCGTAAAATATATATACGGAGTCCAAATATATAATTATGTGTGTGTGTGTGTGTGTGTGTGTGCGTGTGTGATTCCACAGTATAGAAGAAGGAAGCGGAGTTATGGAGATTTAAGATCCGATTGAGCAGAAGAGAAGAAGGGAGTGAGGGAGGGGGAGGGACCAGAGGCCCAGATGGATGCGGGGGTGGGTCTTTTTTTCTCTCTCAGTTTCAACTGTGGTGGTGGGACGGACGGGATTTGAGTATTATTATGGGATTTTGGAGACTTTGGGGAGACCAAAATACACTGCGAGTCTACTACACTGTGTAGCATACATGAGAGAAGAAGATGGATGCGGGTAATAAGGCAACTAGGTTTTCTTTTATTATTATTATTGTTTGCCGGAATTTGTCTCTCTTTGGAGATCTATTCTTATTTCGAGCGTATTTGGATATGAGATTGTTTTGAAAAAAAAAAATAGAATAGTAATATGTATATTAGTATTTTTCATAATATAATATTCCTATGAATAATGTATATGAGGTTAAAAAAAATTGAAAATTATTTGTGGACAATTTAGGCCATGCTTGGATTGCTTGTTTCCGTCGGAAAATATTATCGTTTTCCGTGATCACATTTTCCTATCAATTTTTTCCCTCACATATATCAAATCGCTACAGTAATTTTTCCATGAAAAATGGTGAAAAATGCAATCCAAACACAACCTTAGCGTTTGTTTCTGGTATTCCTTTTCCTTCATTTGAAGCACTCTCCATGCATGGCAGTGTTTTTTTTTTTTTTGTAATCTGGAACATACCCTAACTCGAATCCTTAGGACCCGAGCTGGCACATCAAATCGTAGGAATGAGCCACGGCCCCACGCAGCGACCTCGAACAAGTCACGGGGGTTCAAGTCTAGGGTAAAATTCGAATTCAATACCACAAGCGTCCTTAAAAGTCCGTTTACTGCTGGATCACCCATGAGGACCATGCATGGCAATGTTGGATAGATTAAGTAGGCAACCATTTTTATTTTTATTTTTTTTGTGATGCACCTACACGATTAAAGAGTAGCCTTTTATCCAACCCTCAATGCTTTAATGGATTTTTAAATCTTGCACGAAATAAATTACCGCTTACAAATTGAATTGCTATCAAATCAAATACTCCATCAAACTTGGCCATGCAAAAGACATAAGCTTGTGATGTTATATGTTATTTAGGGTACTAGGAGTTTTATTCATGTTTTAGCACAAATTTACCCATGTTACTTAATTCCATCTTTTATTTTATCTTCCTCTTTTATCTTTGGAGTGTATTACTATTATATGCACACTTGTCAGTAGTATCATCATCATACACATAAAAGATGACCGAGCAAGACGCTTTAACTACATCGAATTAGCATATTTTCTAAAAGGTACACATTAAAGTAAAAAAACTTACACACGAAAAATGAAATATTCTCCTCATTTTCTACTCCAATTTATGGATTTTTTTTTTAACAGGGAATGGATGAAATTTAAAAAGCAGATAAAGGATGGAGAGTAAGCCTTATCGGCAACAATATGTGGATTTTTGATGAAACAAGAATGGCCTTTTTTTTTTTTTTTAGAAGGGATGGATCGGATGAAACAAAAAGCTCTTTGTCCAAAGGGAGATTACAGGTCTTTCGAGAAGAGGGAAGAGAAGAAATGAGAGAGTTTGTGAATGGAACCAAGAGCCTCAGACTTCTGTTAGAATCCCTATCAACCAAGCTTGTTGTTAGGGACTAATACAAGGCCAAACCCATAACAGTCGATTCCAACTTGGGCCAACAGTGTCCCTTCTCATTTATACGGTTAGGGTCTATTTTCTCTGGACCATCCAGGATCAATGTTTGTCTACGGCCCACAATAACCTTCGTTAATAGGGCCGAACATTTAGTTCCATCTTAAGTCTTCAAAATTTAAAAGGGCTGAATTCACGGATTCAATATTTAAAAGGGCTGAATTCTTTTTATTTTTCTCTTTTGGATAATATCACAAGCAACTCATAGTGACGAGAGTTATAACTCTATTTTCTCTGGACCATCCAGGATCAATGTATGTCTACGGCCCACATTAACCTTCCTTAATAGGGCCGAACATTTAGTTCCATCTCAAGTCTTCAAACTTTAAAAGGGCTGAATTCACGGATTCAATATTTAAAAGGGCTGAATTCTTTTTATTTTTCTCTTTTGGATAACATTGCAACCAACTCATAGTGACGAGAATTATAACTCTTAACCCTTGAATGCCACTCTTAAATCCTTAGTCACTAAGACTAATGCCTTATTAGATCGCACATTTATATTCTAAATCCGTATCTTATACTCTCTTCATCTCATATATTTAGTCATGTTTGAAAATATGTATTTTTATACATAGCATACTCTATCAAAAAGTTTTTCCTTCTGTTTTACTTTTACTCTTAATCATGTGCTGGTCAAAGTAAAAAGTAGAAAATAATCTCATCACATTTGTCTTTATGTATCATTAATGAAGGGTATAAGGGAAATTTCAGAGTATAAATTTGTTAGAAATGTCAAACATAACAAATATTTTAGAACAACAAAATATATATATATATATATATATATATATATATAAAACACTTTCAATAGAACAGAGGGAGTATCTTATATTTGTTGATTGATGAATATTGCGGTGGACATTAATATTTATAGAAGATAGTAGATTGGGGATAGGAAAATGCTAACAGAGCTTTATATGGTTTTCTATATGTTTTTTTTGTACCCTTTATCTCATTAAAATCATTCATGCTGGTTGCGGTGAGGATAATATCAGGTTCGGCGGACAGGAGTCCACTTCATATATTCCCCCTGTTTAGTATTTGGTAGGGTGGGACAATAGTCACATGTCAATGGGTCACGGTTTTATTTTAAAGGATGGAGAATAGACGTTTGAGGACTGAATTAACCATTTTCCCCTTGTGATGGTATAACCCATTTATTTTTTAGAAGAATTTCCAGTTTATTAAGTAATAAGAACTAAACATTCACCATGCTTTAAGACGTGGACTTAGAATCATAAACCAAGAACTGTGGAATCCTTTTAAAGGTGCCCAAAACATATATATATATATATCTCGTAACTTTTGAAGGTAGTCTTGTCCAAATTCAGCTGCAGCTACAGGTTTTTGGTCAAGTATAACACAAAAATTGCAAGAAATATAACACAAGAAAAAAATTGCAACTGACAAAGGAATATATCTGCAGTTTCTCATAAACCGGGGGGTGCATTGCTACAATCGCAATTTGTGGATGAACTAACCTGCGAAAAGAAGAAATAAGTTACTAATAATGACTTCTTAAATTTCATCCTTCCTTCCTTCGAGTGCTTAAAAAAAAAAGAAGGGAATGAATATGGGAAACATCTCTGACAGGAGAGGGTAATCAAGGATGGTAAGGTGGAGTTGTGCACGATTTAATTTGCTTAACGGACAGAATGCGTAGAGTAACCGCTTCATAGGACAAATCTATCTATCTATCGTCTGCCTCCTCACCTATCAAAAAGCAGCCCAACCCAACTCTTTCTTGAACGCTCACCAGACTTTGCCATCCTTCCTTCCCAAACTCCAACAGACTCCTCTGTTTTCTCGACTTCCCAGGCTGCTATCAGGATTCTGGAGTATCATTTATCCAAAAAGCAAACAACATTAGACCATCTATCAGAATTAAGGCTGTCCCGAATCGAGAACCGACATGTGTTGTGGGGCCAGAATTTGCATGTTCTGCACATGCCTGATTTTGGCGGTGATAGTCATCGGATTCTTGTTTGGATTTGGAGTTTTCAAGCATGGTTTTCACAAGTTGGAGGACACCCTGCATGCCTGTGATCCCGCTGCCGCCTCCTCATGCGGCGGCTCCTCCATGAAGAGGCCCTTCTTAGGCTTCAACGCCCCTCCTCCCTATTAGAATAGAATAGGCTCTTTTCATCGTCATCTTCTCTTCTACCGTTACTTTGGATTTGCAAGCTCAATTTACTCGAGCATTATAGTGCTGCTGCTTTATCCCCGCCCTGATTCTTTTGTATCGTCCTACTACTCTTTTAAGTTTGTGATTTTTCTGTTCAACACTTGATTCATGATTGGTTTTTTCTTGAATCTCATCTACGTTAATCAGTAAATTACATTTGCATTGTGGTTTCAGAAGTTTGTTCATTGCGGAACAAGAATATATGCCTCCAGGTTCAGCAGCAAGCATTATCCTGTTAATTGAATTTGCGTTTGAGCAGGTAGCCAACTTGGTATTCAGCGATTATTTCAATTCACAATTAGACTACTGGGTTTGGGATCAAGTCTATGATCCTGGATCAGATTCTAGGCAGCAGCAACTGCACGGCGGCTGAGATTTTTTGTCTTTTTTTTTTTTTTTTGCCCTTTGGTCTGTACTCTGGAACGACAGGATTTTATTAGAACTCGAAAAGCTTTTACAGTAGCCTCAGCAACTACCAAGCCTCAACCTTCTTCAGTGCCTCTTTTAGCCGCAAAAAAAGGAAAAAGAGAACTCGAACTAAAAATTTCCTCTTCGAATGCTGCTGCCTGCCTCTCCATGTGAGTCTTGTCCTGGTACAATCGATTTACAAGAAGACTGGATATCAATTCTGTTCCGTCTTTCTTCCTGGCCCTCGAATGGAACCTTTGCAGAGCTATTTTTATAATAATTATATATTGGTACTATTGGCCTAAGCTGCAAAAATTTCACCTCGAATGACAGCCCTCGAGTGTTTTTTTTTTTTTTTTTTTTGGGGGCATGGGTGAAACTAATTGGAAAAAGTTTTTAAATGTAGAGGCACAATAAATTTGAATATGTGTATTAAATGTAATTTAGCAAGCGTTCTGGAACGCCCCTTAGAACAATTTAAAAAGAAAAAAAAGATATTTTAATTAGTTTATATGGCAGTAAAATCTAATTAAGGGTTATATGTCGACATCCATTAAAATTAGTGGGTCCATGACAAATGTCTAGCTAACGGCGTCATGCGAATGCCACCAAAACTTGTCCTCGGGAAACACTTATTTTAAACAAGGAATAATTTCAGAAACCTTCCCTGGTTCTAATTATTTCACTGACCTCCTTATAATTTTTGAAAATTATATTAATCTCCCTTAAAATTTATTACCTTGTAATATTTAGATTTAACCAATAATTTAAAAGTGATATTTAGAAAAGACAAATAATATGATTTCGTCATTGTCTCTTATTTACTGTATTATTTATAATCTAATATCAGCCTAAATATTCAAGAAAATAGTAGAATTTGCTAGTTATCATTAGGGGTCGAATTACATATAACATCAAAAAATAGTATATTATTTCATATATTTCACTAAATACTATAATATCTAAATTACTTTTTTCAGTTACAAATCTATTATCAGACATGGTCAATGACAAATAAAAAAAAAAACCAAAACATTACAAAAAATGAACTTTAATACTATAAAAATTTCAGCAACTAAACTTAATATGTTGATAAGAATATTTATGACGTTAGAGTTTGTTTTCTGTAATATTTTGGCTATAAATTTTTTAATTATTTATTATTGATCATGTTTAATATTGAGTACGTAACTAACAAAAATAATTTGAATTTTATATTAAGTGAAAAATATAAAATATAATTAAGGCTTTTACATCCATCAATTAATATTTGGTCGATGACAGATGTTTAGCTAACGCCATCATGCGAATGCCTCCAAAATCTGTCCTCGTGAAACGCATTTACCAGCGCCCATACAAAATAAAAAGCCCACACAAAGCAAACGGGAATTATGCGACTTTGTAGAGGTTATAATTGATTACTATTACTACTTGCTAAATTGTCGTATTTACGAGCGCCGGTCGCCGCCCCCCGGCCGGAGATAGAGAGAAAAACCGAAGCAGCTGTCAGTCGTCGGTCAAATCAACCAGCTCCGTCGAGCCGGTCAACGGACCTGCAAGATAACTTTGTCAATAAGAAAAGAAAGACCCAAAGAAAAAGAATATATATATATATATAGGCATTCTGTTTATTTAGTCAGTGTAGTTCATTCATCTACCAATCACAAAATTACAGCTTTTTCCAAGTTTATCCGAAAAGAAGAAGAAGAAACGAGTCCAACCGGAGTAAAAAAGATGAAGATCACCGTAATGACCGCCGACGAACAAATTCTCACCTTGGATGTCGATCGTGATGAATCCGTAATTTATCCTCGTTTCTCTCTTTCCCCTGTATTTCCCTTTTTAGTTTTGTCTTCGCTGATTACTTTGTTCAATACATCAACTCATCCATTACAGGTTGAGAACCTCAAAGCTCTACTGGAAGTCGAGGTTAGTTTTTCTTCCTTTTTAACTATTTCTTATCCCCCAAATTATTGATTGAATTCTGGATGAGTAATTCATATGTTTTGATAATCAGACACAAGTGCCGCTTCAGCAACAGCAGCTGTTATATAATGGGACGGAGATGAGGAATGCGGAGAAACTGAGTGGGCTTGGTATTGGTGATGGAGATTTGGTGATGATGGTATCCAATGCCAATGCTTTGTCGTCATCTAGGTATTTAATCTTCGTTCTTTAGCTGCTAATTTGCTGATTTTTGCTAGTTTATGCTAGGTTGTATTCTTCACACCTCGGGAAATTGCTAAAAGCTTGTAGCTTTATGAGTTATACTGCAAATTGGTCTCGTTTGGATTGACGATTTGACAGCTAAAGGTTTTTTCTTTTTCCTTTTTGTTGTTTGGGACAAATTACTGTTGAGTACTACTAATATTCAATTTCCTACTTTAAGCCAAGTAGTCTGCTTTGCAGCTATTGAATTGCTTAAAGTTTGTAGCTTTAGGAGTTTTACTGCAATTTGTGTAACATTAGCATAGTGAATGATGTTAATCGTGGTCCAATCTCCTATCAGAGAATTCTTTTTCTGTTAACCAAGAAGAATTTTCTTTAGAAATAAGGAATTTGTACGCTGCCCTACCATAATGTGGCTCTAAGAACTAGAAACATATACCTAAACTATCTGTTAATAGGGCATGCACAAGGAAGAAATACCTGAACCATCTGTTCCTCATCCCATACTTTTGGTGATTGTTTACTTGTTAAAAGAAAACAGAGAAAAAGCAGAACTCTTAGTGATCAGTTATAATATTTTGGATCTTATGCCTTCATCATTTTATCAGCTTAATACTTGCTATTAATTGTGTCAAAATGTAATCTTGGCAGCCATGATCTTTTGCTGTATTGCATATGAGAAGTAATAGGGAATGTGAGATCAATACACTTTATTGTGTCTTCGAATTCCATAGGAGTTGCACCCTTGACACTGATTGCACCTTATTTTGCACCATGTTTTTACTTTTATGGTTGTTATATCAGTTTCATGGCCTACTACTCACTTTAATTAGTTATCTGGGTGATTTCATGCTAATTGTGTGATTTTGACTATAACAATAGACCTACAAATGATTTGGGCTTCAATCCAGATGGTTCTGCTGTCAACCCTTCAGCTTTCCAACAACACCTGCGAAATGACTCTAATATAATGGCCCAACTTTTTCAGGTAGAGTTGGTTTAACATCTCTGTCTGTCTGTATCTCTGTGTGTCTGTGTGTCTGTGTGATGCATTCCTTCACTTTTCTACTTAACAATTATTGAAAGAGTTATATACTTCTCTAGTATTTTGTTCCATCTCGTTGCTGTTACATTATTGATGTCCTAACTGGGAAGTCAAATGAGGGTACGTTCACTGTTTCAACTTACAGAATGATCCAGAGTTGGCTCAAGTTCTTCTTGGAAATGATCTCGACCGCTTGCAAGATCTATTGCGTGTGCGTCATCGCCAGAGAGCTGAATTACAGCGTCAACAAGATGAGGAGTTGGTTAGTGTCTTATGTTGATGATATTTTGTTCTTGATCCTTTCGGCACCTAGTAATCCTTAGTATGGTGGCTTGGTTCATTTCCTTCACTGATGGCCTAATATCATGCTAAAGCTTTAGTTTAAGCTTTTGCTAGGTGCATCGAAGGTATCTGAAGTGTTTGTGTTATTTTAGGCTGGGACAGTGAAGGTCTTAGAAAATGGTTGTTTGAGAGTGTAAAACCCTCAGTTTTCTGCAGCAGTATTAGCCTCAAAATGTATCCTACTCTGGTTTTCATCATTATGCAGTAGAAATGAGCCCATGCAATGGGATACTTGCTTCAATTTGTAACAAATCAATGAGTACGGTCTCTGAAGTGGGTGGGTGGGAAGTTATAACAACCTTTTTATTTATATGTTGTTTTATAAAAGTGCAGTCTTTCCAAGTCTATTTGCAGACCTTTTTTCACAACCGAGTCCATAAGTGTAAACCTGGTAGTGTGAATGTCTTGACCATTTTATTGACCTGGCTATTCACTACATTGTTCTCTTTGTAACCTAGGCTCTCCTCCATGCTGATCCATTTGATGTGGAGGCTCAAAAGAGAATTGAAGCTGCCATTCGCCAGAAAGGTATTGATGAGAACTGGGCAGCTGCATTGGAACAAAATCCTGAAGGTTTTGCAAGGGTGGTATGTATAAAAGAATACCAGTGTTGAAATCATATCTTTTGTTCTTTAACCAATGACGGGTTCATGTTTGTGCTTCTTTCAGGTCATGTTGTATGTTGACATGGAAGTAAATGGAGTACCTCTGAAGGTATATATAGATGGTAAAAGGGATTAGTCTGGTTCCTTCATGTACCTTTTTATTGTTTACTCAAGCTTTCACCCTTCATCCTGTGCCATGAGAAGGAAAGACTTGAATGTTGTTTATACTTTTGAGATTTTTTTTAGAAACTCAATTGTGAATGCTTTTAGGTTGTTTCTTTGCAGTCCCTTTTATTGTTTAGTATGTGATTCAGTAGGAAACCATCTTTGTTTCAGGCCTTTGTCGATAGTGGTGCTCAGTCTACAATTATCTCTAAAAGCTGTGCAGAACGCTGTGGGTATGAGCCTCATTTGTTACTATAAATAGCTTTGTTTTCCTCGATTTTTACAATTTTTTTTCCAGTTAGCTTGAAAGTGATTCTTTTGGAAATTATCAAGTTTTGATTTTATGCATTTTCCAGATTTGTCCTTTTCAAATTTTGATTGGTTCTTTCATGGCCTTTTAGAAATTCAAATGATAAGCTTATATATTGTCTGCCACTCCATAGTTTTATACCTGCATCTTGTTCCCGACTGTAATGTTGTAAAAAGTGACTTTCAGTCCTAAACTGATCCGAGTAGAAAACTGTAGTTTTCCTGAAGCAGACCTGTTAGATTGGGCAACTTCTTTGTTGATTAGTCAAGATGATACAAAATGAACTTTTAGTTGTTGACAATTTTTGTTCTGATGGTTACCTATAAAGATAAACAGAAAATTTGTCCTCTTTCTGTTAATGCTTGATTGAAGGTTTGTGCTGCTACATGTCCACCTTTCAGGTTGTTGAGGCTTTTAGATACACGGTACCGTGGCATTGCTCATGGAGTTGGTCAATCAGAGATACTTGGCCGTATACATGTTGCTCCAATCAAAGTATGGATGCTGTATATTGTTGCAATTTCTATTTGATAAGCATGTATCTATTTTCATGTCTCTGTGAGTTTGGGACTAATTCGAAATGCATATACTGTTTTTATGAAGTTTATTCTGTTAATGCATTTTTAATCATTCTACTCTGGCACGTCTTACCATGTACTTTGTCTGGATTAGGTCATAATTAGTTTAGAAGGAAATAATTCAAGAAGTACATATTTATTAAGTTTAACTAAGTAATACATGCAAGAGTCAACCCAGATAAACAAAAATCAGAACTCTGTAGTTTTCGAGTAGTATTAAGAATATGACCCTGAGCTTAACTTTCCCCACAGTTTACAAAACCCATCCAGTAGGTAAAAGTGGTGGTCTATTAGCTTCTTTGTGTTTGTTGAAAAAAAAAATTAGCTTCTTTGTGCCTTTGAATGCCGCTTCCTAAGCCTTAAGTAACGGGGTTAAGCAATGCTTTTGCAGTTCCTTGCACTATTAGTCTTTATTTGTAGATATAAGTGATATCAGAGAAAATTCTGTCAGTGCTTGTTTTTGTTGCTAAAATTCAGATGATATATATATAGAGTCTACTGAAAATAGCCTTCCTGTGAAAGCATATGGGGTTGTTCGAGTACTTTCAAAAGTGCTTATTGCCCTCTTATTGTGATAGATCGGCAACATCTTTTACCCATGTTCCTTCCTGGTATTGGATGCACCTAATATGGAATTTCTTTTTGGATTGGATATGCTGCGTAAGCACCAGGTATGTATTAGTTCTATGGTGCATCTTGTTCTGTGATCTTAAGTCAAACTTATTTCATAAAAACAAGCTTTTGCTGGTGCCTGCAGTGCATGATTGATCTGAAGGAGAACGTCTTGAGAGTTGGTGGAGGGGAGGTTTCCGTGCCATTTTTGCATGGTTGGTCCCACATTTCTGCTTTTCCGTTTTCCTAGGCTTCTTTTCACTTTGGATCAATTTAGAGCTTATTCCCAAAGTTGTGATTTTAGAAAAGGACATTCCGTCTACTTTTTTGGATGAAGGAACGCAAGCCAAAGAAGCTTCAAGTTCTGGGGCACAAGTAAGTGTCTTGTTCATCATGCCATGTTTCTACTCAGGAATCTCCTATAAATCTTGTAATTGCCTGTGATACTGCTAATTTTTGTTTATTTAATTGGTTATACTATTTATCCCGGCCTTTTCTTACTATTCCACTTCTATCTGCTTCTTTTGGATGCATATATACATGCTGTTATAAAAAAAAAAAAAGCATCAGACAATGAGTTCACATTAAGACTTGCCTACAATTTTCTAGATTTGTTACCCTTAAGACTGAATACTATGAAAGTTCTGGTTTTGCTAACGGACACCGGATTGTCTGCTTATTTAGTTGAACTTATAGTTAGCATTGCATGTAATGTGGATACGCTGTTCTTTACAATTGCATCTTGAGTTAACAGATTAATTGTATTTGATCTGGGGAAGTTATAGAATTATGCATGTATGAAGATATTGCTTCTTGTGAGAGCTGCTTAAGAGAGAGTTTCTCTGTTAAAATCATTTACCTATTTGTTTGGTTTCTCAACTGATTTTGCAATGGATATGACGTTTTTGGCCGTTTTTCGTTTCCAGGCCTCATCTGGTAATAAAGAGAAAGACAATACACCGAAGCGAGGTCCTTCAGGTTATAATTTAAATACCCAAACATATGCTATTGCTTCTATGGATTAAATTTGTACCACATCAATTTTTTTTTAATTAAGCTTGATTTTATGGTGGTTATATTTGTGAGTTGTGGTTCTGTTTCTTTTTCAACAAATAGAAAACTTTACCATTTCGTTTTTCTTTGGTTTCAGGAGGTTCACAAGGCAACTTGACACAGGTAAGTTGGGAGAGACTTCATACCAGATTCTGTCTTGCAGTTTGTTTTGAGTAATAGTCCAGCCCGTCTTCTATTCAGTATTGCTATCGCACTTGGCCAGTTGGTGTTTCTCCATCATCAACCCTGTAAAATGTTCATAGTTCCGATAGTTCAAGTTTTGATCCGGCCTCAGACTTATCATCTATTTGAGTGCAGGGACAGGATTTTGAAGCCAAAGTTGCAAAACTTGTCGAGCTGGGTTTTGGCAGAGAGGCAGTTATACAAGCTCTAAAGTTCTCTGATGGTAATGAAGAACAAGCAGCTGCATATCTTTTTGGGGGCTGAATATAATTTTTTTTTTTTCAATCAGGGGATTCTTTAACTTAATCATTTGGTTAATCAATGACTGCACAGCAACTGTTGCAGATCTTATTATGACCGGTCCGATGAGAATAATGGGTTGGGGGTGTGCTCAATATTCTGGAAATTGCGCCATTACTGATGGATATTTGTTAAAGTACGATCCTCGCAATATGTATTTTTCTTCTCCTACCATCCTTCTTCGAGAGCTGGGTGTTATGTTCCTATCCGGCTTAAACCCATGCGTGTATGCAGCTTCATCAACTTTCAGGAAATCCTTCATTTCCATCTTCTACTTGGTGCCTGGATTCACCAGTTGGACACTTGCCAGACGTCTGAACTGAGATAAGGCTCAAGCTAGAACCTGTGCACAAAATTTGCATTAATATTTTTAGACACAATTAAAGAGACAAATTACCAGGAAAGACGCTACCTTTAAATGCACAATTTACATATAATTCTACCGCAAAAGCAGAATTTGACATAATGACAACTGACAAGACAAATAGCGTTTGTGTAGAACCGTATAAATTGCTATGTCCGCTGTAGAACAACAGGATTGTATTTCCATTTGCTCTCTGGTAATCATCTATCTATATCCCTGCCCCTAAGTCCCCCCCACCCCTAAGACACTACAGATAACTTTCTTTGGACAGCGGTAATACTGGGGCCGACCAATTAATAATAATGATGTTGCTCTACTTTTTGCGATAGATTATAGATCCGAAAACTATTCCCATGCATATTCTATCCATTCGAGACCGTGAATCCCATATAAAGAAACGTTCTCAGTCTGAAAGCACAGGGATCAACACGTTAACGTTGTTCCTGACTCCTCCCAGATCAAACTCTCCATCTGGTGGGATACATATGCCACTGAACAACAGGGGAAGATTGAAGATGTCGGATCATGGGGGGAATGAAATTAGCTAAGCAACTGACACCAGGTTGACGTAGTTTTTTGTGTCTTCCAAAGGTAAATCAATTCCCCAATTTACTGTTCCTTTTGGGTCTTAAACTGTACCAGGTTCTCTTTCCAGCAGTTTTTTTGTTTTGTTCCTTTCCTTTCAATTTTCACTTGGGCAAATTGCGGATAGAAGAATTTTGACAAAAAAAAAAAAAAAAAAATTGCGGATAGAAGAAACAAACTAGCGATTGCTTTGGTTGGTTTTCTTTCATCTTTCTATCCATCTATAACTTCAGCTGTTAAGGTTTCCGACAAATCATGCTACTTTTTTTTTTCTTTAGAGGGTGACAAATCATACTCCTAGACTACTTGTAACGCAAGTGCTGCCCATCACTCGAACGTAAATTATCAAGTTTGGTGACATGTCCTAATATGCTTGTTGGTAACTACATTCCAGTCTACCAAGAGAAGCCGTTTTATTCTAAAACAAACAACCACTAATTATTTAAAAATATATATATAATAAGATACAACAATATGGAAGTCGCCAGAGGGGGCCACTTCTTGGTGATTTTGATTGTGAGTTGTGACCAATAAATCTAGTCCATCAATATATGTATTTTTCTGTGCTATATTCATTTTGCAATGCAAAAGGGGCAAAAAAAATCCTCTAATTTGGTACTGAATGAAAGTAACTGGTCTGAATTGGTAGTACCAGTTAGTATTAGTTAACGTCTCTCTCCCACGTTACTGAACTGGGAGGCCAGCCTGACCGTGACGAAGACTACTGCCTTCCCAGCTTTAGCCGGAACGCCGCTGTCAACATTCACTTCAGGTTCTTGAGATACGGTAGTTAAGAGTCAATTCCCTCAATAATGGCCCAACATTACTCTCAGAATTATTGGGGTTGCAAAAGTAAGGAACTTTCAGGTTTGGAAATGACCCTCATCTATTTCAATTCTGGCATGAATGATTCGGTGAATAAGATTTGTATGGTCATGGTTTGGCCTTTTCCCCTTTCTTTATTT
The DNA here is from genome assembly GCF_003713205.1 of Coffea eugenioides. Taxonomy (NCBI): domain Eukaryota; kingdom Viridiplantae; phylum Streptophyta; class Magnoliopsida; order Gentianales; family Rubiaceae; genus Coffea; species Coffea eugenioides. Next base: position 51,311,185 of record NC_040039.1, on the reverse strand, counting down.
AGTCAAAGAGGCTTTGTAAGTGATGGTTTACTGGCCATTTGATGTTCCCAAGTATGTCGCTGCTTTGATCAATCCTAGTACAACTTCAATCATCTCTGTTTTTTTCTAGTCTAGAAGCAGCCTTTACTCGATCATATGCATCGAGTAGGACAAATTAGATGCTCTTCATGAATACAGTCTCGCGCATTTGAAAGCAGCAGAACTTTTTATTTTCCTTTTTATGGGGGTTACAGCGAAGCTAGAACATATGCTGTTCCACAAGTACACCTAGGTCACATGTCAAAATTAAACAGTCGTACTTGGACTAGTGTAGTTTGCTGAATATAAATCCTTCTATCATCCTGCATTTGTAGACAAGTTCAGTTCAAGAACATACATATCCAATATCAGAAGAGCAATATCAACTGAACTGGAATCAATTTCTGTACATGTACACAAACTAATTGCATCCAGTAAAAGAATGTTTGTTCAGGGAAACAAATCTGTGCACTAGCACTGCAGCATATGGGCTTAAACAAGCTAAACTTTTGTTTTTCCCCATCAGCTGTCATTCAGAATCCTTTCCAGGCAGCGAGAACTTCATGGAAGATTTCAGAAATCACTTCTCTATCTGCACATTGCAGGAAAGCATCAAATTCCCCTCGCATTTCAAAGATCTTACCAAACTTCACAAGATACCGCATGCAGCTCTTCTTCAACTTCGGTAATTCATAAAGAGAAGCACTCTGGAGCCTCTCCAGCACATTCTTGGTATCAATGTCTTCAAGTAGACTTTCATGACATGCCTCTTTCAAGTCTGAAATATCATACTTATCAGCAGCTCGTATGAGGGCTAGCCTGTGAGTCATGAACTCCTCAGTTCGGATGTTCCCATAAATGTAACTAAGGAAAGCTTGACAAGCTTCAATCGACATGTCAGAGATGTTTATAGTGGACAGTTCTTTCTCCCTGAGGTCGTGCGAGAACATGCTCCCGAAAACAGGTGATCTCGCGGCAAGAACTGCACGATGTGCCCCAATGCTACCATCAGAAGCATGGATTACAATGTCTGTGTGGATACCTTCAGACAACATTCGTCCTAGTGATGCTAAAGCTGTTGCATTTGATTGTTTCTGTTGGAACCCTTCAGCCCAGATAGAGCAAATTTCCCCACCCTGCATGTCTCGAATGACATTTATCAGAAATTTAACCAACAGACTCAAGAAGGCTCTACTGGCAAGCCACATGTATAAATTTGATTTTCATGCAATGAAATTACTTTAACAATAGTGTGTTTTTCAAATATCTGCACTGTGTCGTGCTCATGATAACTGCTACAAAAAAAAAATAAAAAATGAGAATCCTCGTTTGCCTACCAAGTTTTTGGCAGAAGCAAACGTCTAAAGCGATCGTCATAGATACACACATCAAAGTACAAAAAAGGAGCAAATATATGTGGTAGGTGAAATCATACGTTTGGGGATGTAGCCTTCAAATCAAGAAACTCAACGTCGATGATGAATTTCCCTGTGAGTGGAACTTCTACAGCCCAAACAAAGTCGTCGGTGTTCTTGAGCTGCCTATCGACAATTTCTGCATGGAAAACAAGAGGAAAACAACGGAACAAATTACTAACATGAGATGAAAAAAGGAATCTTTACCGGTAATAGATCCAGAGTTGCACAATAATCAATAGAAGGGGACAGACAAACAAAAAGACAATTTACCTGGATGAACCAAAGTCTTGCGATCTCCCACTGAAGAGACTACTCTAATAATAAAAGATGCAATTGGAGGATTTTCTCTGGTTAGATTTGATATCTCTGGGTATAATTTAATGAACAGAGTCCGATTCTTCTCCAAAGCCAAATGCCTGCATTTCCAAAATAATTGAAAAAAAAAAGGGAAACGAACATTCAATTGCAATGAAACAAAATTAGCTCCCAACACTTGCATCTACATGTTACGAATAGCCAAAGCAGTTCTTCCCTCCACTTTCCTAAAAGTAAGCAAGAAAAAAGTCAAAGATCAAAACTTGGCAGCAATATTTTAACTGTACCTTGGGGCAAGAGCTAACGTTGCTAAAAGCTTCATTTCGTTAAAACCATACAATAAGATTACCTGTCTATCCAATGATTCAAGACGAGGATTTCAAGTTCATAGGAATATGTTAATCTACAATCTCATCACTTCTTTAGTGTCCCCTGTTTTCTCTGTCTCAGCCACTCAAACAATTAATCACCATAGCTCTAAATTCACTCAATTTAATTTCATCAAAGACACAAAAATTTTGGGTTTTCTTTCTTTCGGTAATTGACCACCATCCTAGATCACTATAACGCAGTTGATGACCAGGGTCAAGCCTCTTTAGCTACCCCTGTTTCCATCCAACCTCTGTTTTTCGTATACAATGAAGACGAAGACGAAAGCAGAGGAGTTCCCGGGTCAAAAAAGGAAAAGAAAAAGAGAAATAAACAAACAGAGGCCTGACTTGAGAATGGGATTACCAGTTCCACTTTCCGATCTTGAAAGGATCGGACTTTCGATAAGTGCAAGAAGCCAAGTTGTCGATCCGCCATTGGGCGAGGCGCGAGGTGGTTTCAACGCGGTAAGCAGAGTCAGTCATCCTAGAAAAGACAAGGGCCGCCGTGATTTCATGGATGCAGTCCAGTAATCCCTCCAACGTCAGTTCTCCGGGCTTTCCCAGGTTTGCTTTCTACTTCTACAACAACTACAACTAGCTCTACTAATTCTCCTGGACTTCTATTCATAAACAGCAACAACTCTTGTAGTATATTCATATATTATTACTCCACTAGTCTGATACTCTTAACGATGTCCAACGTTTCCTTCCAACGCCAAGATTCTTTCTTCTTTAAACAAACGTAGCCCACTTGAGGATTTTAGATTTTAGGCCTTTCTTTTTGCTTTTCTCGGATGGACCCAATTCGTATTGAAGGTTTCGGACACGCAAGGCTACATGTTGATATCGCTTTACGCCATTGATAGTGAAGTTTTTGCTACGGGAAATGAGTGGTCTAATTCTATAGCCTTGCGGTTTCTGAGAGAGGCAGAGAGAGAGAGAGGGATTTTGTTGGCTTATACTGCACTTCAGGCTGATGGTTATTTAATGGCAAAATTTTCTTGTGTGCAAACATTTGTTTGATTGGAGATCCTATGCCACGGAGTTGTTTACAAGTCAGGGGGCACTTGGGAGGGGTATGGTCGAATGCTTGGGACTTGGAATGGAACAGAATTTTTAAAATTTTGTTGCTTTCAAGCAAGGTATCTTCTTTGCTTTGCTAAAGATGGGTGGTTTACCAGGAAAGGAAAGGAATCCATTAGGATTTTTTTTTCCTTTTTTGAGTTTTGAGTAATAATTTTTTAATTTTTAAGGGCATTGTCCAGCACTCGTTAAGATGGAGTTTGCATATGAATATATTTTTTAAGAAAATAAAGTTAAATGAAAAATATAGAAATACAAATGTAGGCTAGTAATTAAATGAGAGTTTTGAATAATGATTTCTGTTCAGTCTTTAGAAGGGAGGATTCTAAGTTGTTGCCGAATGTTTTATCACGGTATCATATTTTCTTAAGTAGATATAAAATTCGGTGATAATTTCAGTAAATAGTCAGCCTTGTTTGGAATGCAATATTTCTTTAAAAAAATTTTTATATTTATCGTGAATATATTTTTCAATCACTTTTTTATTTTACATCTATTAAATCAAAGTTTTTTTAATCTTACGAACATCAAATTATTATAGTACATTTTTTTACACGAAATTCAGAAAATAGCAATCCAACCTCAACCATTGATAATAGAATGTGAAGTAATCTTGGAACTGATTGATTAATTTACCATCTCATCCATAGATAGTATAAGCGTCTAATGTTTGTTGTTTCAATTGGGGAAATCTCCTTAAAAAGTTGTTGCTGTCAATGAAAAGGCAAAAGACAGAGAGAGGAAATTAAAAAAAAACAAAACAAAAAGGTTCAGTATTTAGAGTAGACTACGAAAATTAGGCAAGAAAGCACGCGTCCACCCGACAAGCACGAGCGTTTGTGGCAACTGAACGAGGTGCCTATGCCGTCGTAGTTCACCAAATATTACACTTAGATTTGCTTTTTGGTATTCTTAAATTCCATGTAAGGTTAGATATTTAGCAATAAAAAAATGTTAATATTGATGATAGTATAAATAATGAAGAGGAATCCCACGTCAGTGTACAGTGTATTGATTTATTAACAAACAAAAGAAGAGGAAAACTTGGAGACGCCTTCGTACGAAAGCAGAGGACGTTTTGTTGCCAGGACTAGGAGCACGCCGATCCCTTCATGCCCAGTTGGTATTTTGGTGAGTTAAAAGCTAAAACAAACTTCGTGCTTAGTAAAAGAAAGAAAAACAAGTGAAATTTACAAGTAAGCAATGCTCCCTTTGTTTTTACTTGATTCACAAGTAAGCAATGCTCCCTTCGTTTTTACTTGGATAGAGTATTATTCCAAATAATTATTTGAAATAATTATTGTAACGTTTTTTGTGATGTGATGTATGTGAAATAAAAATGTGATTAAAAATATAAAAAGATGGATTGAGAAATGTGTTTATGATGATGAAAGCGAAAATAGTTTTTTGAAAAATTGGCTATCCAAACATTATAGCCGGTAGTTCTTAAACCCTTTAAAACTAAAGGAGTGGTACGAGATGAATTAAGGAATTGGTGGTTCTGGAAGTTTACATTACAAGTAGTAGGGCTTAATTTGATCGATTGGGAGGATTTGGAATCTTCAAGGCATTAAAAATGATAGCATATATATTGTTTGCTTGGATCGATGGAGATTATGCAACTTGATCGACAAGAAAGGTATCCACGGTGAAGAAGCACAGAACTTTCCCGGACCGAACTGACCTGATAAGCTCGGCGTGCTGATGAGAAGAGCGCGTCCTAAGCCTGAAAAACGAACAAGAAGGTGATCCAATGGGGGAGCCCCGAGGTCGTCCCCGAGGGCACTCCGACGGTCAAGTTAGTTTTCCGGTGAATGAGATCCACGGGAAGTAAAAACGGTCGGGAGTAATTGTCCAATAGTGAGCGTACCTTGTGTAGTTGATGTGTGTTACCATTTATACCTGCTTAGGAGCCCGACCTCCGTACGTTGCGGGACCTGCCCAGAATAGCCCCAATCCCGCACTGAGGGGGAGCAATCCCGACCTATGCGGGATTGTTCTCTGGAGCCCCTTGGAGCCCTAGCGACGGGGGCCGCGGGACGGTTCCCATGGGCCTGGGGGTCTAAGCCCAACTCAGGTCTCCCTGGACTGCCACGTGTGTGGGCCCAGGACGGGGCCTCTGCACACGGCATGGGACAAAGAATATCTCCAAGCATTCCTATATATATATATATTAGAAATTTAGAAGCAGAAGCTACCCCTTCCTTTAAATAACAAGTTCTCAGCCCTTGATGGCAAGGGCGAGTTAGTCATCACAAGTTAACAGAAGAGATCTTTTTAAGATTAAGATTGCAATTGGAGGCAGAGGGTTAATAGATTCAGCGTTTTAACGTAATTGACTGATTTGCAGGAAGGAATTGCTGGTGGTTTGACTTGAACCCCACAATTAAGGCAACTTTTAGAAGAATCTTTTGGAACAATTAATAATAATTATGGTTAAGATAAGAGGGCCAATGACATTAGATTAAGATTTTGTAGCAGCTGGTAGTGACTTGGGCCCAAATACAAGCAAGTCATTTACAAGCAAGTGCTGGAGTGGTGGAGGCCTATAATACAAGCAAGTCATTAAAGCCAAGTGCCTTGGTTTTTTTTTTTTTTTTTTTAAAAAAAAAAAAAAAGAGGACTGACAAATTATCTAAGTATCTGTTTGGAATTTGGATGGGGCCTGCCTGGATGTGAGTAGTGTAATCGGGAAATGTTAATGAGCACATCATATTCAGGGATGTAATTATGTGAAGGCATGCCTGCCTAGATTTTCATCCTTAAAAAGTCCACTTTTCAGGCTCCATTTGAAGGAGGAGGAGCAGTCCAATCATAGTAGTAGTAAAATATTCCATCTGTTATTCTTTCAAGTTTTCCTGTTTTGTGATCATCATCTCCTATTATTGTTATGGGCTACATTTCATTTGTGGTATAACGCGGTTTGGATGATGATGATGAAGATTAAAAAAAAAAAAAAAAAAAAAAGATTGGATTGGATCGCTTCGCCTCCCACTTTCTTGATTGATTACCACTTTCACTAGTAGTCATTTCGTGACTGGCTGTAATGCTTACTTTTTTTTTTTTTTTCTATCTCCTTTCAGATTATGTAGCTAATTTCTAAAGTAGAATACCAAACCAAATCTGACATTAGTAGCTGCATTTTTTCAGCAGCTGGCCGTTAAAAGCGTACAAGGGGCACCTGCAACTGTCTCCAACGGTTTTAGTCATTTTCAACCGCGCGTAATTTTGGTTACACACGGCGTAACTTTGTTTACACAACGTATAACTTTAGTACAAAATTTTGCGAGTCTCACATATGATGTGAAAATCGATGCACAACTTGTTATCTAAATCGCACAAAATTTTTTGGTCAAATCATGGCGACCGTCCCTGCCCCATTTCCGTTAAAAGCATACATCGCTGCAATTTTGACTTCTTTGCAGAGGGGTATAATATAATATATGCCAAGTCTAGGCTCGTTCGAGTCCTCCAGTCGAGGTCTTCAGTTCGACTCTGGCTCGCTGCATTTACAACGAAAGCTTGTTGGCTTCTTATTCTCTGAAAAATTTAGAGGCTGGCGTAGTAAAATGCTTCATCAGTGAGTGACAGAATTGAGACTTCAAAGGGTAGGTGTTCTTTCATTATTGTTGACCCTCTTCATAATTTTTTTTTAAAGAAAGGGTGGTATGATAGAGACGCTAGAATATAATAAGTAGTGTCTAACGTTTTGATACGTATAATCAATCACTCATCATACTGAATTCTAGGACAGGTATGATACAATTCATTCATTTCAGGAATATTGAGAAAGCACTATTGAAGAAGATTCAACCATTAGGCTTCAAGCAACACCACCGACTCTTAGCAAAACAGGCTTTGCAAAAAAGTCCAAAGAGAAGAGCATATACACGAGTTGACTGTAACAAAAAAGGTGAGGCGCTTCAATTTCCCTATCCTCTTGCTCAAAGCTGCAGATCACAAACTTCTGCTAGCCTGTTCCGGAGCCATGTTGATCTCAAAATGCTCTGATGTTGAAGCTCTTGCAACATGCTTATATAACCACTTAAGGATCTTCCCGAATCCCCCGTCATGTAACTTTTGTAACCGAGCCTCAGTGCCTCACGGACGGAGTGAGAGACATCATAATCTGTTCTACCAAATGTTTCTTCAGCATGATGCAAATATTTCCCAAAAATTCTAAAGCATTCATTTCTCAGGTGGCTGCGTAAAGGCAATCCGGTATGCTCTAGCGTGTTATCAATGCGACCGCCGGAAATCATTTGAGGATGTAGCAAATTAAAAGAAATTGGCTGCTTCTGCAGGAGGTGGACAGGTTTAGGAATCAGTTGCAAAGCCTGAGACGTCCCTGGTGCTAAATCCAAATTCCCTGCTTTACCGTTCTTAACAGCAGGAGAGACTATGAATTTGAAAGTACTGCATTCACCCAAGGGGAATGAGTCATTGCCTCTTGGACTGGCTCCTCTTTTATTACTGTAACCTGGATATTCTTCTATTCTGAAATCGACGCATTCAATTAACATCAAAGAATTCCTAATTCCCAGTTCGTGGAGATTCCAGTGGCAAAATGGTGCGGTAGTTTTGTGATTAATATGAATTTCACCATCAGCTCGTAGCATTCCTCCTGCATTGCGGAGAAATCCAAACACCAGTTTCCTATGCATCCTGCAAATGAGACGATAATAACAGAGACGAGTGACTTGATGCAATGCATGGAATTGAATTATCTCAACTTCAAATGGCATTTTTCTTGAGCTGAACACAAAAGTATTTTGACATCGTTGGTCCCATATTCAACCACAAATGCAGCTACTCCATTTAATTTCATTTTCTATCTCAATGACTCAAGAAACAGTAGTGCTAGTCTCGAGCATTAAGGCAAACGGCTTTACGACTACCTATATAACTAAGCTCAGTCACTCCATTCAGATGCTGTAGAGAAAATGATCTTAAAAAAATATCTCTGGGAAGGTCCCCAATCAAAGCACGTTTACAAAAAACTAGTAACGAGAAATCACTAGCTGTGACAAGGAAGTGCTTACCCAATAAGATGGATTCCATCCTCCTTTCCATGGAAACCTGCGTGAGGAAAGTTGAAAATGATGCGGTCGAACTTTCGCATCAGGAGATCATTGTGAAACTTCATCTTTGTCGCATCCAAACCATGCAAAAGGGATGCTCCTAAGTTCTTCAAAAGTTCAAGATTGGATTTCGCATTCTTGTACTTGTTGATCAGATCATCTAGCCAGCCGCAAAAAGATAAAACCAGAAAGGTAAGAAATCCCTGAGTACAAATTATAGATTTGCCCAAGTAGAAGCTAACATGGAGCAACAAACGTGGAACAAAAATTCAAAAAATGCAAGAAACGCCTAAAGCACTGGTAACTTACTTTAGAATGGCAAAAACATAACTACACAGAAATCAAATTGAATTAAACAGGACAAAATGATATCATATACTACAAGTAAATTGACTAATTTTGTTGACAAAGTGAGTCAACATGTGCACGTGCCTCTGCATCAAGACCATGCCAGGAATATGTTTATCTTTCTTTGCTAGATAAAGCCTACATACCCAATATAAAAACAGCGATTTTTTGTTCAGCCAAAAAACAGCAACTCTTGATTCCAAAAGACTTCACTAACAAAATTCCCTCGTTTGGCCCCTCCTCTTATAACCCACAATTGCTAAAGCACATAGGTAGTAGTCAAAAACCATCAAAACTGGAATACTGCAGCAATAGCCTCGCCTTTGAGCACCTTTGCCACTATCCAGGACACCAGCAACCAGCAACAAAATGAAGCCCAAGATTCATCGATCTATGTAAATCATGCTCGGGAAACTAGCAAGTCAATCAGAATTCCAACCTTCCAATAACATTAGAAATTGGGGAAAAAATTGAAATTTTCATGATTTTTCAATCATCCTATCCACGGACAAACGAAGTATGGCATTCAAAGACAACAATCATGATAAATCAGACCTCAAATGTGAAGAGAAAAGAAAACCTTCACAAAACTCTAGAGACAGCAAGAAGCAGGAAAGCTTGCTACATAGGCTACATACGCAGCTAATCGAGGGGGAAAAAACAAAAGGTTCCTTTTTCCAGTTTAAAAACATGAACCTAGAGAAAGTAACGCATCCCTAACAAGTAATGTGGGAAAACAAACCAAAAAAGACAGATAAACAAATAAAGAGGAGAATATTGCTAGCTGTGTACCATAAGAGTCGAGAGAAGAGGCCACAATGTTAGAAGCAGAGCCAAAAGACTTGGCCAAACACAAAGAAAATGAGAAGTCCCCTTCACCCACTAACAGTATTTCATGAAAGGATGAATAATATTTGACCCATTTTTCTACTTGTTCCTCTTCTGCTCCTCCATCCGCCATTGACGATCGGTGACTCATGATCTTCGCCTCTTCTGCTTCTGGTTAGACTGACTTGAGAGCAGTGTTTTGAAAACCGGACCGGCCGGTTCGACCGGTTGAACCGCGAACCGGCCATGGCTCCGGTCCGGTTCAATGCTAGGTTTGACTTTGTCAAAAATCGGTCGGACCGCGAAAACCGCAGAACCGGATTTGAACCGGTTTTTGAGTTTTCCACTTTTTTTTTTTTTTTTTTTTTTTTAGTTTTGCAAAATGTAGTTATTAAGATTCGAACTCAAGACCTTTGTAATAGAAGACCAATGTAGTAACCATTGCACCATCACATCTTATTAGTTTTTTTTTGATAACTTATTTATATAAAACAAATACTCATATTTCTTTTGTTCCATTTTTCTTACAAAATATCATCCTTTCATGGCTCTTTCTTTTTAATCTTCAACTCTTTCTCTCTCTCTCTATCATCTTTTCTTTTGCCACTCATTTTTTAATCAAACCTCTTTATTTTTAATTTATTGATGTTTTCTTCCATATTTTAATTTTGTTTTTGTCCATTAAATTTAAAAAAGTTAAAAAAGAATTATTTTTCTTTAACCCAATTTATTTAATACCACAACCACTCACTTTTATCTCATTTTTTGTTTCTTATCAAATTTGCATTTCTATTTTCAATTCTCTTGATTTTCTTCGAACTCCAAACTTCCTTTTTTAAATTGTAAATTTAAATTCCAAAATGTAAATTAAAATTTAAGTTCACAATGTCTAAATTCTTATAGACGTGAATTTTGTATAATTTCAAATATTGTGATATTTTTGGATTGGATTTAAGATTTTTTTGATAGATATAATTGAAATTGAGATGAAATTTATTTGTTTTAACTTATAATTTAAAAAATTTTTTTTTAAAAATCTAGGTTATTCGAAAATAGTAAACTTTTCATCATATAAAGTATTAAATTATCCATTACATGTCTTATTTTGTGCATATATATATTTATATAAATTATTTTTTAAAAAATTCATTGAACCGAGGTTGAACCGGTCCGACCGGTTGAACCTCGACCCTTTCACTTCACCGGTTCAATTAACGGTCCGGTTTTTAAAACATTGTTGAGAGTGGAAAAACTTGTTCAGTAGTGAACTTACTAGTAAATCACTAGGCGATTACTCCGCGGTTCACAGTAGACCAGGCACTCATCAAATAAAAATGTACCATCATCACAAATTTGTAAGACTGTCATCGGTGTACAACTTGAATGACTCCTTAGAGGCACGGTCGATGGTAAAGTAGTAAACCACATGCACACAAGTTTTTTCCCCATCTAGACGAGACTGTTGGGCTTCTTGCTTCTTGTTCAGTTAGAAAGGTCCTTTTTCTTTTCTTTTCGTTTCTTTTCTTTTTCTTTTCCGGATAAAATAAAGGGTTATTATCACTTTACCCCCTTAATATTTGTTGCTATTATCAATTTCTCCCTTAACGTTATCTTTTAATCACTTTATCCCTAAGACTAACGGTCAAATTTAAAAGAGTTTGTTAATTAAAGTTAAAAGACATGTTTAATACTTAAAATTATTATCACTATACCCCCATAAAATATAGTTTCATTATCAATTTACTCTTTACAGTTATTTTTTAGTCAAATTATCCTACCATTAAACCAACTTAGCAAGTTAAAAAACATTAGAAGAAAATATCCTTCTCTTTGCATAATAAAAATAATAAAAATTTTAGAGTGACTCTTCTCCTTTTTAGTTTAAAAAAAAAGTCAAAATATTAATTTATTTATTCTTGACAATCTTATTAATATTGAAAAAAATAGAAAGATAGAGAGGGGGAGGGAGAGAGAGAGCTCAATTCTTTTTTTAAAAATTACAAATAAGAAAGAATTAAATACTTTTATTATTTCACTTTTTTATTTACCACTAAATTCCAATTCTAATCCCGACAACCTAAAAGCAATACGATAAATGTTAGACTTTTCTTTTTTTTCTTTTTTTTTGCAAAATCTAATTTTTTGTCTCTTTCGTTCCTATCTCTTTTTCTTTTCCTAGTATTAATAAGTGTGAAAAAAGAAATTTGAGAAAACCTTTTATTTTTATGTTTTTTGATCTCTTAAAGTAAAAAAAAATTAAAAATAACCATTCCAACTTTTTATTTTTAATTATATATAAAAAGGGTAAATATATTTAAAATTTTTTAACCATACTAGTTAGATTAATGATAAGATAAAATGCCTAGAAAATAATGTTAATAACTAAAGTGATTGTATCACTACAATCCAAACGAATAAAGTGATAATAATAATGTAGTAATGCTATAAAGTAAAAGGGTATTTTTGTCCAAAATTTCTTAACATATTGAATTGAAATACTTATGGCGGTAAAGTAACTAAAAGATAACATTATGGGGTAAACTGATAGTAGGGATATAGTTTTAAGAGGGTAAAGTGATAATATTAAGAGAACCTGAGAAGGGACTGAACTGCTACCGCCAATAAAATTTTCATAAAATCCTAGACAAAAATGCAGGCTAAGATATTCGATCTCTTGACCTGCATTATGAAATCTTGGACACGAATACAAACCAAGAAATTCGATCGTTTAATCTACATCTAAAATCTAAAAGAGCTTTTAAAACTCTCTTTGGTGACCAAGGGCCTTGTTGTTCAATTGAATAACATGTATGCCACCTATCATGGACTTGAACTAAGAAGATGAAACAAACATCTCACTATATATATTTTTTATTTTTTTGGGTTTGAAGCATCAAACATCTTTTTATGAATGTTGGGCTAAGGGAGGAGTTTAAATGTCTAATGACGTTTGGCCTTTTCATAATTTCTTTCAAGGTCTGCTTAACAGATACCCACACAATATTCAATAAGATATACAAGATATATTTCATATGCACCGTAGAATAATAATTCTTAATGCGTTAATGAGTGTCAATAGACACCCGTTATAGGTTAGATAGAATTCAAATGTGTTAATGAATATCTGTGGATACCTATTAAAAAATCATTTCTTTTAATTTTGAGAAATTAAACAAGATTAAACGAGTCATAAAATCTCTCGGGATTTGGGGATGTGATGTAAATTTATTTGAAAATTGATTACAATCATTTAAGTCTCGTTTGAATTGCCATTTTTCTTTAAATTTTTTTTTATATTTTTGTGAACACATTTCTTGATCATTTTTTTATCTCACATATATTAAATTCAATAAATTATCTGGATGGTCATCAAACTTTTGGAATCATCAAGTTTTAACCATTGAACTATTAAAAGTCTGTTTTTGACTATTGAATTATCTAAAATTTAGATTTCAGGTCATTCTGCTAGATTTAATCGGTAAACATGAAAGATCTAAATGTTCGTACGATTCACTAGACAAAAAAGAAAATGGCATAGTTAATGATTAAATCTGACAGAATGGCCGAGAATCTAGACTTTAAATAGTTCAGTGAATAAAATCAGACTTTTAATAATTCTGTAGTCAAAACTCGATGATTCCAAAAATTCAATAGCCCTCCGAATAATTTGCTCCATTAAATTATATTATTTTTATAAAAAGTCTAAAAATAGCAATCTAAACAATCTCTTAGCTTTGATTTTGGCTTCTCCAGGAAGGAACTGATGTCGACGGGGCCATCAACCACACACTGCCACATCATGCAGCTTATAGTACCACTTGACTAAAATGACTGGGTCAAAATGTGTATGATATTGTCCCAAGGCGGGGCAGCTCTTACGTGGACAGATGGACTCGACATGGGTCAATAATTCTGAATTGTGCACTGATATTAACTAACTCCTGAACATTCTTCTCCAGTACCGGACCTGTCTAAGGTAATCTGGACTCCCATTGGGCGAAATCCACATACTATTTTACAGTAGTCGTGGCCCAACCTACTCTGTTGAATTCGCGTGATAATTGCAGGTCTTTAAGTGGGTTGTTTCACTATTTAGTTTCTCAAGCGTAGTATTTTTTTTTTTCACGGGATATCCCAATCTTTCAATCAAATTAATTTTTTAAAGTTGCGTAAAACTTTGTTCCAAGAATACATAACAAGGTAGCATACAGAGAATTGATCACGGATCTATTAATACTATCAGATTATGGAACTAATCGGACTATCCATGAGGACTTCTCAAGAGTAGTAACATGGTTTCTAAGTAGTAGAGCAGTATATTTTACTACCAATTTACTAGTACTAATTTTGCAGGTCACTATTTTAAATTCCCCTTATAAAATTTGGAGACCCTTTTGTACAAAAGTACAAACGCAATTCTGCAAGGTGACGTAGCCAAAATAGTCCCTTAAAGCAATTTTGCGGATATAGCCCCTCGAACATTTACATGATCACAACTAGATGTGTCAAAATGAGTGATTTGGAGAGATTTGGGTTGGTTAAAATAGGTAATGGGTATAAGTGAGTCAACCCATTTATACCCATTTAATTAGATGGGTATAAATGGATAAGTCAAAAAATGAATTGGGTAACTTAATTGTCCATTTATAACTTTTTATAAACTTATTTAAATTCATTTTTGCAAACTAAGTTATCAATTTATACCACCCTTTGCACCAATCATTAGTTTTAAATATTTACTTATAATGTTCAATAAGTCTAATTACCAATTTTCTTCCCATCCGTATTCTATGCCACAAAATTATATACTATTTAATGATTGAACAATAAGAATATAAAAATTTGAATTGAATACTATAAAAGTTCACATAAAAACTTAATCCAAAATTTTGAACCCCTAACATTTTTTTTTCGCGTGTAAATTTAAAATTTTATTTTGAAAAGGTAGGAAAAGAGGTTAAAACTTATCATAAATTGGTAATGTTGAAAAATGAGCAAGTTAACAAATTAAGAGAAAACAAAATAATAAAATAAAACCAACAAATAATAATAATAATGAAACAAAAGTAGTTAATATAATGACAAAATAAAAAATTTGAAAAAAAAAATGATTGTGTGAAAAAAGAAGATTTGAGGGAAGACAATTCTAAATGGGTTAATTAGGTTTGATGGGTTACCCAATAATATCCATTTATTTAAATGAATATTATTGGATAATCCATTTATATCAATATGCAAAAACTTAAAATACTCATACCCATCTATTCATGAACGCGTATGAATAAATTTAACTAAGTAGATTTGTTTGCCGCCTATAATCACAACCTAACATGGTTGGTTCTTGATACTCATGCACAAATTCCTTCACCAAGGCCATAGGATCATATGCCATGACCAATACCCCAAAAAAAAAAGAAAAAGGGAACAAAAATATATTTTCCCAATATAGGTGTTGCGAGGCTTTGCTGCCGTTCCATGCGATAGCAATACATAACCATCCGGACCATGGCTAATAGTAGTATTTAGCCACCCTTCGCGATTCAGGTTCTTTTGCCGAATCACTAAGCGTAATTGGTTGATTAAAGCTTGCATTCGGAGCCAGGTGTCTCAAAGCTCATTATTGCTCGAGGAAGATCTTATTTAAAATGTGAAAGTGTAATGTCATGCCGTTCGAGGACTACTTTCTTAATGGTTAAGCATTAACATATCGAAGCAAAGTTGGGGCCACTGGTAATCGGAAAATGGCAATTTATACGCAACTCAAGGAACAAATGAAAAAGAAAGCCATTCGTCATCTGACAGGTCAAAACTCTCCCAAGAAAGTGGAAAGGGCCACAAGGCCCTCTTTTTCGAGTTTTGGGACACTCCCATATCCCTTCCTATGGTCACCAGTTTTTCCTAAGACAGTTTTTAAACAGCAGAAGGAAAATCGTTGTTATTCAAAGCCAAACATCTGTAGCACTTTTACTTTTAGATCCTTTGGCTAATTTTTTAAAACGAAATATGGTTGGTCCTACCATCTCAAGATAAAAGCATCCTTTTCTCCTTGCTTCTCCAATCCGCTTCCAAGTTTTATTTATTTGGCACTAAGGCAACAATCATTTCCCCACCCCTATCATTACTTCGCTGATAAGGGTTTCTTTTCTTAGTAATTCTGTTAAAATGCTTTCCCTTCCACCCCCACCACCACCACCACCACCACCATGTACACCACCATCCCAGCAGCAAGCAGCTGCTTCTCCTCTGAAACAGATTATTATTACCTCAAAGGATTCCATGGATCAACATCTTTTCCCATCAGAGCTGCCACATAGCTGCAAGAGACAACTGGGAGGCTACTCTAAACTCCAGAGACCATGCAGGACCAATCCCCTCATCTGGTGCGGATCAATCTTTTGCTTGATATTCAGCCTTCTCCTCATCTTCTTTGGCATTGCGACTCTGATCATCTTCCTCGACATAAAACCAAGAATTCCTTTGTTTGACACCCCCTCTGCAAGCCTTAAAGTGGTCTACATGGACTCTCCTCAGTTTCTAAACAGTGATTTTACATTTACAGCCAACTTCTCCAACCCAAACCCAAAACTTGATATCAGTTTTGACTATTTAAGCATTGAGCTGTACTCTTTTGACACTCGGATTGCAGCTCAAGCTCTTCAACCTTTCACTCAAAGACGAAAAGAAACACGGTTAGTTGCTGTTCAAATGATATCAAGCCTGGTTTATATGCCACCCACTCATGCTTTTGAACTTCTAAGGCAAGTGCAGAACAACAGGGTTGTGTATCATATCAGAGGAACTTTCAGAGTAAGGTTTAGTCTAGGTGTAATTCACTTTTCGTATTGGCTGCATGCTACGTGCCAGCTAGAGCTCACAAGCCCACCAACAGGCGTTCTTGTAGCTCACAGTTGCAGTACCAAAAAATGACAAGACACAAGAGTCTGTCCTTTTGTATCAGCTCCTTGTGTCTTTCCATCACAGATGATGTACATCCACTCTGCATACCACTATTACAGGCATACCACTATTACAGGTAGAAGAATTTTCTATGGGTTGTAATTGTGAACATCCATTCAGCTTCTTGTTTCTTTACATCATAGATGATGCACATCCCTTCTGCATACCACTATTACAGGTAGAGGAATTTTCTATGGGTTGCACTAATGTATAATCACAGCACTGGATGTAGAAAATGGGCTCGATTGAATCTGATGGCTTGCATCATTACATGTAAGTTTATTGCAATTAAGCACTTGAAACCAAATAAATAAAGCACACAAATAAAATGCAAAATGTCGATTAAAGAGAACCAGGTAAGTCATTAAATAAATGAGCATCGCGTGGCTAATGAAAGAAATTGGCCTTTCTGTTTTGCTGGTTTTAGCACAAGTAGATCTTCAACTGTCCAAATGTAAGCATCCTGGTCAATATCCCTTGGCAAAATGATTGAAACCCAATTCTTCCACACTGCAAAGACCCTCATTGTTCTTGTGTGCTGCCACTGTGACTCCAACAATTAGGATCCCTGATTTAGATAGCTGTATTTGTTAGAGAGTTTTTGATCCAATCAGCTTATTCTAATTGTCAGACTTATTTTTCTTGAAATCTTCATGGTTATAGCACTTGTACTAACTAGCTGAAAGGCAGTGCAGAGAACAAAAAAGAACCACAGAAGTTTTTCTTATTCAATTCAACAATAGAAGATTCTAACTTTTATAGGAGATCCAGCTTTTGATTTAAAACTCCTAGTAGAAGAGATCATTATTTTCTAAGACATATTGTCGGCAAAAGTCATTACTGATACGTCAAGTTGTCCAATGAAAGGGAAGCCCTAACATTTGATAAATATAGATAAAAGCAAATATAAAAACCAGGAAGATGCGGCCTTATTTGTATTGGTCACATTTGGTTACACTAAGCCGCAAGGAAATATAAAAGCAAATATAAAAGCCAGGATGATGAGGCCCTATTTGTATTGGTCACATTGGTTACACCAAGCCGCAAGGAAATTCAAGGGTGGACAAGAAATTTAAACAATAGCAAGATAAATTAGCCACTTCTGCATCTCCTAATGCTATGATGCCGACAGATTTACACAACCATGCCAGATCATATTACTAAAGGAACTCCTCAGTCAAAATTCATTGATTAGGAGATGGAGGGCAGGGTCACATTTGGCGGAGAAGATGGAAGACAACAATCACTTACAATGACCAGATGTCCCAATATCTCATATTCTTAGCACAAATGTGAAACCAAATTTCAAATGGAAAGACGATTTGGAAAAATTACAGTAAATGTAACCCTTTCATTGTTAGTACACACTGATTGCCTGACTTATAAAATGTTCATGACTTAACACATTTTCCTCAACTGCCAACAACAATATGCTATCATCCAACAATGTCCACAACAACACCATCCCCAACATATTTGTGTGTTATTTCAGAAAGTACAAGATGAAAATAGAATTATTGCTAGGAAAAATGTCTAAAATCAGGGACTATTACCAAGTTAAAGAAACTTAAAGAAAAAGACAAAATAATTTAATGTATACTCAATAGGCAGCAACTATACATTCTTAGCCAATAAAAATAAGCAACGCAGTGGTTATCAGAGGGATAGCCTGAAAGAATGCCAGCATACTGTCTAAATAGGGTCAACCAGATACTGGCAATGATAATATTTACTCCAAATTCCATCTGTTTTAGATTTTTCATGACAACCCCACATTAAGCAAAATCCTAAGACCACTCTATATGGGCACTATGCCTCATTCTAAAGGTATCAATCTCACATTCGCGCTTCCTCTATCATTAGCTAAACTGCATGTCATAACCAGGTTGAACACAAAGTTTACTGAAAAGATGATCATCTTCCAAATGCTGGTAAAATATGAACCTAAGTTCTTGAGAATGCTAGAAAAGTCAAAGTGGCATGTATACTTCCAAAAGCAGAAGATTGAACTTTATTTGGAAAACAAGTAATAGAAGGAAGCATAAGACTGAAACAGGAGGCATTGAAGTATCGTCTAATATAACTTTTATTCTGTACTCTCAAACAGCGTTGTTACATTCTTATAACTCTCCTCACATTTCTGAAGGACTATAAGCTCGATGGTATCAACAGTCTAAAGCATCAGCATAGCTTAAAGCAATGAAAAACAAACAGGAATGGAGAAGTGAAAAAAAAAAGTACAAAACCTCATTCAACCCCAATGGTTTAGCTACTATTAACTTCAGATGGTGTCTTTGCTACAATAGACAAAGCGTGCAGTCCACTTTGCAACTCATCTTGCAACAAACCATATATCAATCTGTGCCTTTTAACCAAACTTTTACCTTCAAACTCCTCCGACACCACCTTGACGTTAAAATGTGTCTCCCCATCACTGCCCTTAACCCCAGCATGCCCAGCATGCTGATAAGATATATCTTCAACTTCCAATTCTACAGGCTTCAGCTCACTCACTAACTTCGCCTTGATCCTCATCCCCCTACTCCCCAATGCACCACCATTACCAGAATCCAATTTCAAATCAGTAACATCTTCTTCAGAACTCACTCTACTCTTTACATCCCCATTTCCACCGTCATTGTTTAATCCCGAATTTGACATCGAGCTTTCATCCGGGCTTTCAGATAACTGACCAACCGAATCTTCCGCCTTTTGAGCTTCCAAATACAATTGCAAGGCCTTCTTCTGCATTAATTTCAACATATTCAAAAACCCATTATTCCTAGAAGGTGTAAGACTCTGCTGCAACCCAAGAAGCACCGCAAAATCAGGTGTAACTCTCAAAATCTCCTCCACAGGACGGCCTGAAAGGCCTTGAACAAGCAAAGCAGCTAAGCCTTTGGTAAGAACTGAATCAGAATCAGCCTCAAAGACTACATTTTTATCCGAATCAAGGTATGTTCTGACCCATACCTGCGAAACGCAGCCTTGTACTTTGTTCTCACTGGTCTTAAACCGACCATCCAAAGGCCTTAAATTTCTTCCATAAAACAAGAGCTGCTCATACTTGGCCTTTGGTTCTTCAACGGCCTGGAAAAGTTTGATGATTTCTTGGAGCTTCGGGGGCAGCTCTTCAATGGGTTGGAGAGTGGCAGCTGGGGAAGCTGATGGTGTTGAAAATATTGGCTTTGTGGGTATTCTTTGAATTGTAATAGGCCTAGAGGAGAAAAGATTTGTGGGTTTTGAGTGCAAAGATGCAATCTTGGGGGTTTCAGAGTCTGGTGAATAGCGT
The DNA here is from genome assembly GCF_003713205.1 of Coffea eugenioides. NCBI lineage: Eukaryota > Viridiplantae > Streptophyta > Magnoliopsida > Gentianales > Rubiaceae > Coffea > Coffea eugenioides. The sequence continues at coordinate 51,291,474 of NC_040039.1, read as the reverse complement.
GGGCGCGCGAGCAATTGTGGGTTTTTGGTGGAGAATAAGCGAAAAGAAGGGGAAATTGACATTGGTTTTTCGATTTGGGAACAGAAAAGAGGGACAGGGATTGGAATTCGCAAACTAAGATTTTGAAGGGAAGCTTTGGGGTTGAAGAGAGGAAAGGGAGGAGACGAGCTGAGGGCTTGAATTGTTGTTCTTGCTCTCATGTGATGTCCCAGCAGATGGAAATACAAAAGAAGAAGATTCAATGCTACGACAAAAAGACAAAATCGCCAATACAAATGTCTCTACCAGAAACCAGAATCACCATTGACCACAAAAATTGAAACTCCAGCCGCTGCTGAATGCAATTTCGGCTTCTCAAGCGAAAGGGTCAATTATTGATACGGAACTTGTTATTCTGGGAATAAAATATGATTCAGCTTAGATCGATACATTAATCAAAATCAGATGCCAGTCCCCCTCCTTGTGCAGTATGGGGAGAAGGGGTACTTTTGGGCAGGGCTTGATCACTTTGCGTGAAAAGGGCTGGCCCAATTGAGTGATGAGGACCCTTGATCCCTCAAAGAACGGGCCATCAATTTCCTGACCGGAAAGCGTGGATTGCGTCATTAGTTGCGCCATTTACCAGAGCACAAAATCCTTTGCGCAAGTCCAACCCCCCCAAAGCCAAGAAGCCTTCATGACTTGTAGAAACTATCCATTGCCGATTTCTAATTTTTCCCCTTCTTCAGTTGATAAAAAGGTTGGATTTTGGAAAAATTCATAGCGTGTTACCACTCTATGAAAAAAAAAAAAAAGTGTTACCACTCTATGAAGATCAATTGTAATTTACTATATCGTGCCATAACAAATTTTCTTACCAAAGAAAGCATGCAGCCCAACATTTTCCTCCATATGTTTCCGCTATGTACACATGCTTCTGGTAGAGGATATGGTTGGTTCAAGAGGATTGCTCAACGTATTAGAGGATGTTTTCTATCAAAAGTTGATGTTACACGGAATTAGCTAGAGCAAGAATTTTCTCAAGGCGTGAAATTTAAGTTTGTGTAGTATTAAACATACAACAAACTATATGTTGTCTATAAAAAGCAGTCCAAGTAAGAAATCTAGCTCTTCAACTTCAAATAAAACTACAATCCACGATTTGTAGGACTGACATACAGAGAAGACTGTAACACAAGTGTAGGGTTGGCGAGACTAATTTCATTAGTAATATGCAGAATATAGACTCTGATAGTGTGAACAAGGATTTGTACTTTGCTAGGAAGTACAGTGGAGACATCATTCAAATGAATACACTTGGCATTTTGCAGTCAATCCCCTTGCTCTGCTAGATGCCACAAGAGGGAGAAAACCTAATACTTGTACTCTTTCACATACAAACTCTCTGAGGCCAATCCACCAGCACTTCCACCAGCATATTTCCCAAGAGTAGCATCCGAATTAGCTTTGCATCTTGCCAAAAATGCATCTTGAGCTTTCTCCACGTTCTCCTTCTTGCCAGCCCATATCTTGAGTGTGCTTTGCTGCAGAGCACGCCCAAATGAGAATGAGAGTGTCCATGGCTTCAGCACCTCCAACTTGTTCATCCCATTCAGGTTTAGTGTTGCCTCTTCCTCACTTTGTCCACCTGACAGAAATACAATCCCTGGCACTGCCGCTGGAACAGTTCGGCGCAGTGCTGTAACGGTGTACTCGGCAATTACTTCTGGTGCCACCTGTCAAACAGATCAAGCATTTGCATTGGTTGTCATCACTCTCAAGGCGCTCTATATTTATCATTAGATTATTTCCCTGTTAGCAATTAAGCTCACTTTTGGAGTGGCTAGGTACAGGATATGTGATGTCACTCTTGGATTGGCTTCATAAGTAGACAATAATAAGTTAATTAACTCTATGCCATATATATATATTTTTTTTGCTGACGGAGTGGGTGTCCGGGTCAATCCTTACGGGGCCCGACTAATCCCACTCCGACCCGGGAGGAGAGACCCCATCCCCCGATCACGGTAACCACGAGACTCAAACCCTTGCGGGTGGCTGGACAATGGTCTTAAGGAAGCAACCGTGATCAAACGAGCTGCCCTGTGAGGGGCCTCTATGCCATATTCCTACTGGAGAAATATCCATTAGCACTGTCGCAGCCAAATTAAGCGTGTTTAGATAGGAAATTATTTGGAATAATTTTTTTTTAAAAAATATATATATATTATAATACTTCTTTTAATGTGATGTATCCGAGATTTAAAAAAAAAGATTGAAAATGTGTTGATAATGCCGTAAATAAAAATTTGCAAATAAAATACAATCTAAACAAACCTTATATTTACATACTAGTCCAAGGTATAATCAAACTATGTACGGCTTTGGCATTACCTTTGGGCTATCAGAGCCAGGCGTGACCATGTTAGGCTTTAAGAGTGTTCCTTCAAGAAGAACATGGTGGTCACTCAGGGCCTTGTAAACGGCTGCAAGAACAATCTCCGTAACAGCCGCACATTTTTTAATGTCATGGTTTCCATCAGTCAGAATTTCTGGCTCAACAATTGGGACAAGTCCATTCTCTTGACAGATAATGGCATAGCGAGCCAAACCCTGCGCATTCTGCTGGACGGATAGCTCCGATGGTTCAGTAGGACCAATTTTCAGGACTGCGCGCCACTTGGCAAAACGTGCACCTGCCCTGTAATACTGTGCGCAACGAGCTCCAAGGGAATCAAGCCCTTGAGTGGTAGTCTCGCCATTTGTCCCTGCCAGTTCAACGACTCCCTTGTCGACTTTGATCCCGGGAACCACATTGTTTTCTTGAAGGACTTCGACGAAGGGCTTCCCGTCTGATGTTTTCTGGTAAAGGGTTTCCTCAAAGAGTATTACGCCGGAGAGGCAAGCGAGGGCCCCTGGTGAGGTGAAGAGGAGCTCACGAAGAGCTTGACGGTTAGACTCTATGTTCTCCACATTAATGCTAGCCAAACGCTTGCCAATAGTGCCAGTGCTCTCATCAGCTGCCAAAATACCCTTCCCAGGGGTGGCAATGTAGTTGGCAGTCTTGATGAGTTCTTCTGTACAAGCAACAGCAAAGATTTTCGAGTCAGAAATAAAGCTCCATGCTCTGTTGATGCATTCACGAGTAATAACATATATAGATGACACGCAATAGAAATTTGTCTAACAAATTACTGCGTAAAGAATACACAGAACGAATATAAACAGAGTGGAATCCATCATCCAGGCAATACCGAAGCTCACTGACACAGCAAAATGGATACGGAATTGCATGCAGACGTACATAAAAGTTGATAAGGGGTTGAAGAGAGAAAGAAACGGTGTGCGCACCGGCATACTTTCCCACAAAGGCCGACATGATTGTTTGGCTTTCGTTAAGGATAATGCAGCAGCGAGTCAAGCGAACAACACAAATTAGAAACAATGGTGCACGTCAAGAAGAACCAATCTATCAAGATAACCTTAACGGAATATACCTCCGTTATCGCCACGTGTCCTGACATTAGCCCAACGAAAGTTATCATGTAGGGATAGTGGAACGAGTGATCAATCTCATTGCCAAATGGCGCGCTGTTTGGCATTGGCAAGAAATTAAATTAGTGTCGAGGGAAGCAAACTGATCCCTCATCCCAAATTTGTTCATTTGGGAGCCCTCCAAAAGAGTTTTAATACCCCGGGGTCCCAAGCCTTCCTTCCCAGGAAAACCAAAACTAGAACTCAAGAAACCAAGGAAGAGTTTCCGGCGCCCAACAGATTTGGTGGGCTCCTTTTCTCTGACCATCACAACCCTTTCGACCTGTCTTTCGGTCACCCCCCCGAAGGACGTTGGAGGAGCGTCACACTGAAATGATTTTTGGCCTCTGGAAATGCATCCAATCTTTCTTTGGATAGTTCGCAGTTTCTTTTTATTGAAAACATGCAATTTTGACTTACAAGATGACTGTTATAAGAACGCTTCAAAGTTCACCTGAAATGAGAAATAACGCAACCAGAAAACTTGGCAGTGCCATGCATGCCAATGTTTGAACGAACAGCAACTATAGAGGGTAGGAAATTTGCAGTGTCCTCTAAATATTGCCCCTTTAAGGACGTAACACTGGCACATGTAACACCTATAAAATGCCAGGACAACAATAGACAATACACGCAGTAGGACATACATCGCACACATCCTGCTACCTGCAGTTGATTGATTTTCTATCCTCCTCCTATGTTTTTCTTATGAATCAGCAAAAAAGCATATGAGATATGCCTCTTTTTTTTAAAGGAAAAACAGTCAAAACTTTTTCAGAATCTAGCAATAGCTGCCTCACTGGTTCATTAAATTCAGCAGAGTACTCTTTCCAGTGGCTGACGATCGGGGTTCAATCATCATCTGTGCCAAAATATCGGTCACCAAACTCTCCCATGCCTGGGATAACACGGAAATCTTCATTTAATCCAACTTCAATCTCAGATGTCACAATCTTTATTTTAGGGAAACGCTTACAGACTACATGTACTCCTTTTGGTGCCTGGAATTAAAGGAAAAAAAAAACGGAGGAATCCCACATTAATCTTCCACTTATCTGTGCCATAAACTTAGACACAAAAGCCCATAAACTTACTGAAATGAGATTAAGGAATATGATGTTGGATTCGGGTACTCCCTTCCTTAGAAGTAAAGAAATAGCTTGAACAGCCGAATTTCCTGAAGAAGGCTTCACAATCAGGACATTGATAAATGAAAGCCCACATGCTCAGAACAAAATTGTTTCACGTTCATCGTATTTAGCTTTCCTCTTCAAATAGACTAACCTGTTCCCAGGATGGGGTCTAACAATAAGACATGCCTATTCGAAATATCTTGTGGAAGTTTCTCGTAGATCAACTGCAATCAAAATATCAAAAGAAAAGGGTTCAATTAAAAGGAAAAAGAAATAAAGAGTCACTTCAGGAATTGGGGCTTGGGGAAACCAGCTTACCTGCTGACCGTTATCACCCTCTCTATGGATTAGAATCTTGCCGATCTTGATACCTTTGCAGCATGCTCGCAAGGCGTTCTCCATACTTTCACCACTAAGACCAAACAAGAAATATCAAAAGGCTTGAAATACATAGCAATTTTAGTTTCTGCTATGAAGGCAAGAAGCAGCAGCAACAAGCGTGGAGATTAACATGGAAAGATCACATCCCCCTGATTGGAAATAGGTAGCAAATTATAAAGATTTCTGCATATCTAAAATGCATTTGGCATGTAAAGAAGAGAACACATTCAAGCAGATCAAAGAATAATATTCATTCAAATGTGACACTTAAAAGCATTGAGACTGGATGATGTAGCACCTTCTTATTACAGAGGCACCACATAATCTCTTGCAAAAGTCCACACCAGTGTATACAGATCCTGCAATTCCATAGAATGTATAAATATTAAGCCAATAATAGGCTTTGCATGTCCACATGTAAATAAGCAAAAAAAAAAGGGTATATTTTTAGTCTATCATTTTGTATAGTAAAAACTAGAATAATCTTTACCCAGGAAAAGCTTCTTATGCGTGCTAATTGACTTAGAAAACACACTGGCATAATCTGGATTCTCTGGAACCAGATGATACCCCAACCTTGTAAAAATTAATATGCAATGAATTTCTGATGTAGCTTGACGAGGAAACTGTCAGGCATAGGTACAGGATCCTTTACAAGTAAGACCTACTGCACGTGAAATTTCCCCTGGCCTCATTCTTAGTGACATTGTTACGTTAAAGGAATTACAGAAAAAGAAGCCTAAAGATAGCATTAGGCAACTTGTCCTTCAAAATAACAACATTCCCAGCAACATACTTTTGCTTAGCAGCAGAAGAAGTAAATCAATTAACTATCATTCATCAAGAGGAAGCCCAGAACTGGTTCCACCTAAACTGGCATTTACCCATTTAACTAACAAGTATGGAACTTGGATTCACTTTCAAGCCAGAATGGAAGAATCTAATAACTGCATCCTCCCGATTTTTCAATTTGCCACTTGTTAAATTTTAACTAGACAGAAGACTTACCAGTTGGGGTGATCACCTGCTTTTCTGTAAATGGAAGATGTCCTAGACCATGTTCAACAACCTAGATATCGCAAAGTCTACTTGGTAAGTAAGCGGAAAATAAATTAATTGTTCTCTTTGGAAATTGAAAGCTTAAGATCTGTCACAACAATCTGACAGTGGCAATTACCCACCAGACGTATTAATCTATCAGCATAGAAGACAAAATCATGTTTTGTTGTTTGGGAATCACGTATAAGTGTATGCATACCACGAATCTGGAAAAGAAACAATAATTGGGATCAAACAGGTAACTCAATTTAACCTATTAAGAGCATTAAATGACCTTAAATTAACAACGGAAAATCATCTAGTGAAGAATCATCTGAATGGCGCATGGACAGTTTATGAAGCTAGCAAAGGTGGAGACAATACCTGAAAAGTTGAGTGAATCACATACAAATTAGGATATATTTTACAAAGATCATGTTGACCAAGTTTTGTGCGAATATGTTGAACAATCAAATCAATGGCAACAGGATTGTCTCCTCCTCGGGGAATGATAATATCTGCATACTTCTTTGTTGGAAGAATAAAATCATCGAAAGCTGGCTTCACAAACTTTGAGTACTGAAAGAACAATAAAAGCTAGTGGTTACTCAAAATGTATCACTTAAAGAAGAAGAAAATTGTCATTAATGCATCTTTTATGGAATTTGCGTATATATTGTCTGATGAAGGGAGTCAAGGCCTCTATGTTTTGGCTTTCATAGGATGACTTATAATTTAGTTTCTTTTCGAACTCATCTAAAAGTGTGGAAAGTTTGTCTGTATGGTTTGGACAAATCTTTACACTAGCAATTTGCTTTCTACACAAATTCAAACAAAATGAAAAGGCATAGTTTTGGCCTCTTTGTGCCAGTGGAATAAAAGACTTCTGAATGAACATCATATTATCTGATGAAGACAAAGTTCGCTGAGCCCTTATGTACACTACCCTAATTTTCCGTAGAAGCAGCATTTCAAAGCTCAAAGTCTTCTGCAATCTTCCAATCCCCACGTTGTCTTCCACGTGCCCAACACAATAAAAATCCCAAGTCCCAATGCTAGTTAAGGTTTAGGTACAAAGAATTTGGAAACAGACCGGATAAATTCTAGTTGGAAGTTTTTCTTTGCAAATCAATTAGGATGGAGTTTCAGAACAAGCTTATCTTGCAAGAAAACATCAAAACCACTCGCCCCCTCCCGGCCCACCAGAATCAAAGAGGGGAGGAATAAGATCATGAAACATTGGATGACCAGCCGAACTATTAGCTTTACTAATGAAATATTATAGATTAAGAATTTGTTCACAGCCCAAAGTTCATTCAGCAATGCGTCATAGTAAATTGCTAGTTTACATGCAACACTTCAGAGAGCTTGTTAACAGAAATCATACACGAACTGGGGCTTCTCTGAATTCATAAGTGACAAAGAGGCAATTTATCAAAGAAAGGGATGGAAAACAGTGCGAGTTGTTCTAAACTTTTTTGAATAAGCGATGAGATTCTGCCAACCTGGTCTAACACCATTCCAATATCTCTACCCTTCTCAACTGTATCACGTCTGATTCTTCTGGCCAAGCGTACATCAGCATCTGCACTGAAAGTTTTAGGTAGTGAAACCAAAATGAACCAAGAAATAACAGAAGGAACAAAAATAGACCTTATGTATAAACCATCTTTCAAAATTACATTTTCCATGAAATAGCCACAAAAATAACAAAATTACATTTTCCATGAAATAGCCACAAAAATAACAATAAGTAAAAGTAATAATAAGTGGAAGGCAACCAGATCCAAGAAAACACACTATCTTCTTACAACAAGCAAATCTTAAATTTCTACAATAAGTATCACATTTCAACACCGATATTGTGAAGCTATCTGTCAATTATTATATGGAATAAGATAAAAAAAAACCAAAGTTTCCAATTTCAGAAAGGCATGATGTGTAATTAAGTTACCAAGGTAGATATTTATTTAAAAAAAACAAACATTAACAGAAATGAAGGGAGTTAACCTGTATCTACAAATATCTTCATGCTCATCAAATCTCGAACACGCGGATCGTGAAAAATGAGAATGCCCTCCAAAATGATAACATCTGAAGGATTTACCTGCAAACATTCCATCACAAAAAGATAATTTGTAATGCAACTATGAAGGAAATGAGAAAGAAGTATTAAGAAGGATTCATCTGCGCTTTAGGATCAAGTTGATTATCTTTTCACAAAAGAAAAAAGAATCAATATTAAGATTCATTGAGTGAATAAGAGACGCAGGATAATACACATATGAGGTTGAAACCTATGGATGCATTCATCCATGATTAAGCCACTAACAATATTCCAATTTTTCCAGTGCCAAACGCAGCTCATCTTCCATGGCCTTGTCACATGATATAAGTTCAAAGTTAAAGGAAAAGACATGTTAAAAAAACAAATCAAATTACCCTTCTACGAGGGAAAATGTCATTTTTGTAACTCTTGAAGTCATATTTGGGAATATCTACTGCTTGGCCATGCTTCAATTTCTCCATAGCACAAAGTAATTGCTCAGTGTCAAATGCATCTGAAGAAAATCATATTAAAACTAGCATCAGAGTCACATAAAGATAACAATAAAAAGTGAAGCAGAAATTCAGTTTAAACTAATTTAATACGGAAATTTTTGTACCCTCATTAATTTAATAAGAGCTATTCTTCATATGACTTCAATACACTACCACAGAATATTCTAAGAACTTGTCTCATTTCGCATAAAATAAAATGCTCTTAGAGATATCACAGTATCAGACTATGATAGACAGGAAGTTGGAAAGAACAACTTCGAAAGTGTAAATGCCTGACATCTCGAAAGTACTCTCTTCAAATCTTCTTTTTGGAACAGAACATTGAGACTTGTCAGACAATCACTGTACATGGTAGACTAATTCATGAGTTCTGAATGGTGAAATTCTATCAGGCTAATCACATTTTACTTCTTCCAGTAAGAGTAGATTACTTCCTTTCTCAACTGAGGAATTATCCCAAACATTCGTGAATTACGCAAGACAAAACTTACCAGGATGGTCAAAATTGTATTCTTGCACTCTTGTAAGTTCTTCTGGTGTCAAATTGTAATAAAAGGAATCCTGCCAATCCACAATCAGTTGTGTATGGCTAAAGAGAAACATTATTAACTTCAAAAGAACCCAAAAGCATAAAAAAATCCAAATAATGGCAGAGAATTTCAATTCTGCTCAGTCCAAATGAGATGCTAATTAAAAGCAGAATAACACACAAGATGTCAGAAGATATGAACAGCTACACAACAAGGAAACAGTGGGAGCTACATCTAATTCCTATTTCGAATGTCAATCTAGAAGTCAATCTGACAAGGAATTATCCTAGTCCTAAGAGCGGTGCTGGGTCAAACAACTAAGAAGCATTTTGTAAAGAAACAATAAAGGTTGTGCATGAACGTAATATGACTAGAAGGAAATAGGAATACTACTACCAAGAAGGTGAACGTGCTTTTCACTATACTAGATGCCACCAAAAACCAAAGATTGGAAAAGTGTTGACAGAGAACAAACCAGGTAAATTCATTATAATGGGGGCACATATTTAATTACTGTCAACTCAAATATGCGAGTTAAGAGCAGAGGACGAAAAAAAATGCCAGCAGTAACAATGAAGAGCTCAATCATTCATTTTGCCGCAGCAAAGGGCAATGTGTGCTTCGTACAGGAATGCTAGACCTGGTTAACAAGTACAACACGCTGATCATGAAGTTGCTCAATAATCATATCACAAACTGTGGTCTTCCCTGATGCTGCACCTCCAGCAACTCCTGCACGAAAGTATTCTTGCATCAGCACGGATCAATGTAACAAAATATTTTAACCTGATTCTTAGAGAAATAAACTAGATACAGTATGCCAGCTGGGGAGAAAAGAAAAGGTGATTGACTAAAGGACACAAAACAAAGCTCCCTAGTTTGCTGATTTCAGAGCATGGAAATTGCCAATTGAATCATAATATGTATCCCGTATCGAAAGGTACCGATGACAAAGGGTTGCTTGTGCACATCTTCTGCAGAGGTTGTCGGTTGCTCAACTTCTGAAGTACTGGAGATTAATCCATCCAAGTGGAATCCAGAGAAATGAACCCCTGAAGAAGCCTCTATCAAATCTTCAACAGGTTTTGAACCCATTAGTTGATCCTGCATTTAAGCAATTTGTTAATAGAAAGCAAACAAGGGGGCAGGGAAAGGGATGAGCTTCAAGACTTGTACAGCAAAAGATGCGTATAAAGCACTAACAAACATACGAATCCCATGTAACAAGCTGCCAAACAATGCATTTCCAAATCAACTATACATCCCTGGACTCATGAGGATTCAAGAAAGGGTCAGTATTTTATGCCCCTGAATGAACAGGAGAAAATTAGCCATCTTGCAGCACAAATTTACAATAAACAATACATCAGTACCCAAAACTAAGTACAGACATCAGATGTTTTGGCAGATAAGTAATGATAACATTCGAGGGACACACGTTTTAGTGGCCATTCTAGCTTCAAGGCCTTTTGACAATAATAATCAATAAAATCACTTCCTCACAAAACAAGAACTTAAAGAATGAAGCCAGTTTAACAAAAAATAAAAAATAAAAACAACAACAACAACAAAGGAGAAACATTTAAGAAGATCATCTAAAGCATCAACTGCAGCAGCAACACGTGCTGACCACTGCCATATAGACACCAATAAACATGGATTGTTTTGGGTTTCTTTTTTATAAATTTTTCGTTTTTCCCTCTCAAAAATCGATACTTTACTTGAACATCTGTCCACTAGACTCAACACGTACATTTTTCAACCAACTGTCGACTTACTGGATCCAAAAATAACAGCAGCACCCTTGATATATCAAAACACAAAGATTATAGAACTAGGCTTTTTGATTTAAGCCTCCAATAATCAAATCCATAGAGTAGTCACCATAACACAGGATATGGCCTCAAATAATCACAGAAATTAACAGAAAAAGGTCCTAAATTGAATGCAGCTGAAGTTTAGCAGAAATTGATCAATGTAGATCGAGTGAGATACCTTATAACTGGATATCAGATTATAGAAAGAGGGGAAATGCTCAAATAGCTCCTCCAATGCACAAATACTATGGATTTGAGGGACTTGAGATGCAATTGTGTTAAAATAATATTGGTGAAATGATGAGTGAAGCTTCGAAGGAAGAGAGATTCACGCACAGTTATACGCAGACACCTGCGCAGACTCAACACTGACTCAGCAACGAACAAGATGAAGATGAATTTATAGGGTAGAGGAGAGAGAGAGAGAGAGAGGAGCTTTTTTGGCCTTTCATGCGTCTTGATTCTTTATTTTTTTCTTTTATATATATACCTCCAGATTTTGTTAAATTCCTCGGGGACCCCATTAAGTTTTGGGGATTGATTCTTTTACATTTTCCTTGTATAGTTTTGGTTTTACTGCAAAATTTCCCCTGAACTATCAGTCTCAGTTATAAATAACCCCCTAAAGTATTGACTGGTATGAGAATTCACCACAAAATTTTAATCGAAAAAAGCAATTGGAGAGTCTCATCCTATCCTCCGTAAAAGTTCTGTAACTCCCTTAAATTAAATTAATGCCTGCCTACGTATCAAAATTACACATAAAATCTGAATATTTGTTCGGTCAACTCTTTTCAAAAAAGTTTGTAATCATGTTATTATACTAGCTCTCTGTTTGGATTGGCTATTTTTTCAAAAATAAGTTTTTCAAATACAATGCTATATGGAAAGGTACCTCAATCTGGAAGTTGAAGGGGAGACATACTGATTCATGGTGCTGGAGAAGTATTCTGAGTGCAAGGTCACTTCTGGAAGAGGGGGTGAGGAAGAGAGTAGGAGATGGGAGGTCTATAAACATATGGAAGGATAGATGGGTTCCAGGGGTGGTTGGAGGGAAGGTGTACACACAACAGGATGCAGGTTTGGGTCTGTGTAAAGTTAGTGAGTTGATAAAAAATGGGAGCTGGAATGAGGAGGTGTTGGGAAGGGTGTTTGAGCAGGAAGATAGGGAGAGGATCCTGCAGATCCCCTTGAGCCTGCAGGATACCAAGGATAGACTTTTCTGGGCATATTCTGCGACTGGGGAGTATACTGTCAAGTCGGGTTACAGGTTTGCTCAGGAGAGGAGGATAGGAAGGAAAGGGAGGAACAGTCTTGAGGAATCTGGTAGCAGGAATGAAGTAAATGCTAGGGGTTGGAAGATTCTATGGCAACTTAATATGAAGCATAAACTAAAACATTTTATTTGGAAATGCATGAAGGGGATTCTGCCAGTGAATGCAAACATCAAGGCTAGGTGCTCACAAGGTAATCCCTTATGTAAATGCTGTGATGTCTTCTCAGAGACGACTGAACATATGTTGTTCCTATGTAGTCATGCGGAAGCTATTTGGAAAATGGCTCCAATTCAGTGGGATGGGTTGGAAAGCTTGAGAGGAAAGTTTTGGTTGTGGTGGTCTGAGTTGGTGGAGGCAATAGTCAGGGAGAAGGGGGAGGAGCATATTACCTTCACAGTTAATCTACTATGGCAAATCTGGAAGGATAGGAATGAGATAAACTTCAAAGGGAAGGGTAGAGATCCAGGGGTAGTAGTACAGAAAGCATTAACTGAATGGCTGGAGTATCAAGAGATCCAGGGTGTAGCTCCTGAGGAAGGGATGGAGTTAAGGAAAAAAGAAGGGAAACAAGAAAGTTGGGTAGCTCCTGAGGAAGGATGGTTCAAGTTGAATACTGATGCTGCCTTGAACCAGCAGACAAAGAAAGCTGGTTGGGGTATTGTGGCTAGAGATTGGAAGGGGAAACTGGTGGCTACTTGGGCTTGTCCTTCCTTTACATGTTCAGCACCAATACTCGAGGAGGCATTGGCAATCAGATCTGCAATGGTTAAAGCTGCATTGGAAGGTTGGGAAAGAATTATCATAGAATCAGATTGTAAGGCGGTCATAGATAAAATACAAAAGGAATCGGATGATGTGGTCTTATCCACAATTTTGCAGGATATCAAGCTGCTAAAACATAACTTTGAGGAATGTTGTTTTTCCTTCGTTCGAAGGGAGTTCAACTTTGTTAGCCATAAGTTAGCTAAATTGGCTCTAAGTGTAGAGTCTGTTGTTGATTGGAAAGATTCTTTTCCAGTTTGGTTGCTTGACAGTGCGCAAGCAGACGTTAAGGAGCAGTTGCTCCAGGATGTGTAACTTGGTTTTGTTGAATGAAATGGTGCCGTTGGACAAAAAAAAAAAAATAAAAAAAAATACAATGCTATATTAATATACAATAATTCAAAAAATATCTCATTCATACAATATTTCAAAATTTTCAAAAAATTTTTTATATACACTATTACAGTAAAATTTTTCAAAAACATTCCAAAAAACAGCTAATCGAAACAGAACCAAATTTGTAATAGAGAAGTGTTTACACGCTCTGTGCGTGTGTTTATGTGTTTTATTTTCTTCTTTTTGGAAAAAAGCTCTCTTAATAGAATACTGAAATGAATGCAAATTCTTAAAGTTGGTGAAGAAGTTGGTGCATCGCTGTGTCATTAGCGTCAATGTCTAGTGATTTTTTTTTTTCCCTGAATTGATTTACGTACGATACAACACAGCTATTGCATGGTTATTGAGGTCCTCCAATGCAACAACAGTTTGGCCAAAATCATCGGGTTTGAGTGAATAATTAGGTAAAGTGCTGCAGTTGAGATGTAAAATGTCTGCCCCGCCCAACAAAGATGATTAGGGCTCGTAATATCCTCCCGTCAAACACGGCGCAGTGAAACTGTGAAAGGCAAGGAAATGAGATGGAGATCACAACCTGGCACTGACTTGGATGTGGGGTCCACTCGCCCCCGCCTGCCCCAGTGAAAACTGACGATCGACGCACGAATTAGGTGCCCCAAACCTCAGCTACTCACAGCCCCTCCATCATCCGCCTATGCCTTTGGACAAAATTTCTGGTTTTTGTACCCTAAACCTAAAATACTAACAATAATTTCACCAGACTTCCCAAGTTTCAACTTCTTTGGTTTGGAGGAATGCAGGTAACTTCCTTGATATCTTGATTGCTAACTTTTGGAGTTCTTTTTTATTTTTTTAGTTTAATGTATTATACATAACAATTTGATATATATGAAATAAAAGATGATTGAAAGATGTGTTCACATGAAAACGTAAAACTTTTTTAGTAGAAAATTGCAAATCCAAGCACCACCTAAGTTTCCGTGGCATGAATTTTGTAGAATCTAAAATTGGTAGATCATAACTGAAGACAAATCACCTATGGTCTATAAGATGAAGAGTTAGAATCTTGACACCGACTAATCTATCTTTCTTTATGTCAATAATAAATATTCTAAAGCTTTTAAACGTGCAAAATTCATAAGTCAGTCAACAAGCATTGAAGAACCACATGAAAGATCCTTCTTTTTCTTTTTTTTCCCCTCCATTCAAAGCAAAACTTTGACGGGGAAAGAGATTTTTTTTCCCCTCTTTTATTTTTGTGATGTAACATAAAACGAAACTTACTTATTGGCTAGATGGATGGCCGACGTTAAACACGACATGCTATTGGTGAACCAAAGTATATTTAGCTAATCAATTGCATGGCCCAAAATGCTGCAACCAAATGTATTTCCACACAAGGCAATAGCCAATAAGCACGGTATAAAAACGAAAAACAGCAAGAAAAACAAAAAGGGAAAGATTAAGCATTGGATCTGAGAGGCGTAATGAGCAATTCCTTGAAGTAAAAAAAAAAAAACATTAGCCAACAGCGTCTTGGACGGACGGCTGGTAAAGTTTTGATGAGGATGAAAGATAAGGATTGAACCATTGATCTTCTACTATACACTTGCCACTTAACAGTGGTTTTCACTTTCAAATGATATTTTTTTTCATAATACAAATGTTATTATTGCGATAAAAATAATAAACAAAATAAAAATGGTAAGGCCCAGTCTAGCCAGATTTTTTGATGGCCCATGATAGTGAAGCTTGCTTGCAGCAAATTATTGGGGCCGTCGTCGTGAAAGTTTTTCTACTTTTGCAGGGAGTATCCATTTACCCAAAAGGCTACGTTGATGAGAGGTAGAGAAGTTCCCACTGATTCCTGATTCCTTGCTTTGGAATCCAAAACTGCGCAAGATTTTTGGTCAGCACTAGCATATGCGTCGGTCTGGAATGAATCTCCGACACGTCGGTCCTACTTGTAGAACTAGAACTCAAAGCTGATGAATCCTCCTTAGGCAAGTGGACATATTAGGAATCATAGGAGAATGGATAGAGGGTTTTTACAGGAATTTGGAAACTGCTATTGATGTAACTGCTGATTTTCTTATGGGCACTAAGGGATGAGCTCTTCCTTAGCTAAATCTCTCAACATATCGCATTTTGATCATAAAGCTGGATGCCAAAGTTGTGGCGGATATCCTAAATACTCATAAATCTGACGCTCTTGAATTTTCCCCTACCTGTTATCTTTGATTGCAGGACCGCCTTGCAGGAAGCGCATATTTGGCGCATCTACAGAGAAGCTGCTATCAGGTGCGCGAATTTTTTTTTTAGCAAAAGTGGGAACAACGACCGACCAAGAGTTCTCTTACCTGTCTTGTAAATCCACCCGCTGCTATGTTTAGATTGTTAGAAGATGACTGCAGGAGTTTTTGTTTGCCTCGTTTTGTAAACGCTACTTGACTATTTAACTATTAACAATGCATTTTTATCTTTCGTACCCAAAAAAAAGAAAAAAAAAAAAGGATGTTCATCCGGAATAAGTTTTGATTTTGGTACTACCAATTACCAAAGCTTAAAAAGGAGAAAATATTCGCCGGTCAACTATCCTAGTTTGGCTACTCCGGACTGGATTGCCAAAAGGGCGCCCCCGTCCATGTGTGAAAATGGATGGTGCAAATGCTGATCAAGATTTTCATGCAGCAGCTTCTTTTTGAACGAAGACAGGACCTGTCTGTTTCCTCTTTGGCTGCTCACAAAAGAAAATTGCCCCGTCTCCCTTGAGTCAGCTGAAGCCTTTTTAAGCCATTAATCTGTTCCGGGACATGGAAAATATTCTCCAGCTGCCTGGCGCCTGCAAAGTAGCACCAATAAAGAAACTAATCAATCAGATCAGCATATAGAGACTCCTATCCTCAATTGAGTGCTCCTTAGAAAACGTCACGAGTTACGGGGAAGATAAAATGGTGAACCAAAAATTACAGATTTTTTTGGTCCAACAAAAACAGAAATGTTTGTCAAGATATCAGGGACATCCGAGTCAGCAACCTATTCCTTGCCCAAAATCACGCATCCTAGAAAGACTATGACCCAGAGTTCCAGCGGCCCATCATATAGGTCGGCCCATTCAAGAGTCGTAAAGTTGGGCATTGAGTCAGAATATTTTCATTCAATTCTGCAGGATCTTTTGAAATTTGAAGCATGGCATACGTGTGTTTAATTGAGTTGAAATATTCATATCCTAACCGACTTCATCTGATGTTATGGTTTTTTTTTTTTTTTTTTAATAAAAAAAACGTCATAATTCATTAATCTGTACTAGTGGCGGAAGTTACATCACACATATGCAGATGCAACAGATCTGAAAGAATGTGTACTAGTGTATTTGAAGAGTTGATAAGAAAAATTACCCTCGCTTGTCATATATATATATATATGTGTACTTACTATTCTTAATATATTTTGTAGTGCCGAATTGATGATAGATAAACTCCATACAAGTTAGTGTAGGCGTAAATGTAAGATGTATGTCAAGAACAAAAATATAAGACGTATAATGTGGTGAACAACTCTTTCTTCATTTTTCACTCCAAAAATATATATATATATATATATATATATATATATATATATATATATAAGAGCGGTGAACAAAAGAAATAAGAAGAAAGAAAAAGAAGAAATACTGGCTTCAAAAAACCCTAGGGGATGGGAGGCATGCCTGGTAGACGGACAAAAGAGGGCCCAACTAATAAGTTTTGACATGCAAAGGTTAATCTTCTTGTCAAAAAGCTAAAGCAATAGATTTTAAGTAAAGCACACTCATTACCTGTTGGGGGTACTAGAATTAACACTTGTTTCTCAGCTTTTCCCTACGCTTTTCCCTACGTGATTAAAGCCAAGATATGTTGTTATTATTCCTTGCTTCCCCATAAAATATGAGATGAAGCTGAAAAGCAAAAGCTGGGGAGGAGTAAGTAACCCTTCATTTCCGGGCAACTTCAATTTCCTGTTTGCCTGTTTGTTTGTTTGTTGCTAGCTAGTAGAATTACAGCCCGAAAATTACCTCTTGTAATCTTGACCATATCCCAATAATTGCATTCAACTCGAAGTTCAATACATTATTATTGATTCTTGAACTATGGGTACCTCAAATTTGAAACCGATATTCTTCGACTTTATGAGGCTTCTAGTTCAAGTTAATGACACTCAATAGCCACCTCATTATTATAGTCTTCCATGCCAGAATGGATTAAGCTTTACAAAGCTCATACCAGTATAGTTGGATGTAAAGCATCTATGATTGTGTCTAACAAATGCTGGTCGCTTGCAAGAAACAGACGAGTCAATTCAGGTGCTTCTTTTGGTCACCAAATTGACTAGTAGTAGTATAATCTTAGGTCTACAAGGCAGCAATCATTCACTCAAACAATAGAGAGATAGCCACAGGAAAGAAAGAAAGAAAAAAAATAAGAGGAACCAGAAAATTTCTACAGTAAGTTGTAGAGAGATAGGTAAAAATTAAAGGAACCCAATATAATAGCAGTGTAAACAAAAAAAAAAAGGGGGCGTTTTTGCTCGGTTGGTTTGGTCCAATTAATGGGGTACAGAACGTAAAAAAAGATGCAAGGAAAGCTTTTTAGCTCCAAAACCATTCAAAAGAAGTAGTAGTTGATGGGATCCAACGTCTTGAAAATTGACCTCAGAAGACTGGAAGCGAGACACTTTTGAATTTGGCTCTTTCTTCATTTCAAACCTCCAACGTACACTTTTTGCTGTTCATTTTCACATGATTCCTGATTGATTTCTTTCCATCTTGTCAATCTTCAACCAGGCAACCGCATCGTTTACGGCCTTGACTGGATGAATTAATTAAGCTGACCCTATAAATTTCCAGCACTTTAATCGTCAAAGCGGACTGGGGTGACAATCATGCATTTAGCTTCTTAAAATAGACATATTATTGTTCAGGGTTTAAAAATTACTAGTTGGTTAGCATAAGAAAAGTCATTATTTTTGTTTCATGTTCGCAGGCTGATTCTGAGAGGACTGAGTCATTGTAATACGAGCGTATTCTGGGAATCAACAATCAACTACTAAGTGACCAATAGAAAACTGGGAATTTGAGTCAAGATTTAAGGAAATCTTTGGGTATTTCAAAGCTCGCATCACTCTTACAGAAAAGCCAGGACAAAAAAAAAAAATACCTTTTTTACTTAAGATTTTTTTTCTCCATTCCTCTTGTTGATAAGGTTAAGGGTAGAGGAAACACAATTTTTTTTTTTTATTTTTATTCAGTGGTAGAAAATTTTTGTTGATTGTGCCGAATACATGAAAATACGTATCAATCAGTAATGATCAGAGACGTCATCAAAAGTTGAATATTGTTCAGTTAAATTTGATTCGTGTAATTTTGACTGTATTTGCTGTGAGCTCGTGTAGTCGTCAACTTAATTATCTAAATGCACATATTTAAATTCATATCCAGAGTATACGAATTTATATAAAGGAATTTGAAGAATTATAAAATTGATTTGAACTAGAGAGACGTCCATCTGTAATTGTAACGGAGTTCCGTCATTATTGTTGGCCAGACCTTGCCGTCCAGCCCAACGTTCCAAGGGTCCTACGGGAGGTCCACTTGTCACGTACGTACTTAGACTCCATGCTTGCCACGTGGATGATGACCTCAATCCCCAAGTCAAAAGGCAATCTACTAATTCCTAGGACTTCTCTTCCTGAAAATCAGTCCCCTCCCCTGCTCAGCAACCGCCGACCCTCCAAAATCCCCGAGTATAGTTTTATTAGAATTCTAGTAATATATAGAATCACCGATAAAGCATCCTTTTATCTAGTAAAATTTGTATATCTGTTAATCTTTAATACAAGCCTTTTTAATCTCCCCCCTCCTTTGTAGTTTAGAATAAAATATATTATATAACTGTTATCATTTTTTTTAAAAAAATAATAATATAGATCTAACTCCGAAAATTTACAAAATCATCGTTAAATTCTCCCAATCATTACTTTTCATAGCATGGGAATTCAAAGATTTACATGAGTGTCTAAACAATAGACATGCAAATACCTAAAATTTAAGAAAATCGCCCCTTGATGAAATTGGAAATAACATACATAGACAATTTTTTTTTTTCAACAATAGACATTTACAGGGAAAAAGCTAAACTACACTCGGGGCACACCAAAGAGAGTCTCACTCAACCTAAACATAGACAATTATTCAATAACAAAAAGAATATCGCCCCTTGATATTAATACTCGTGGGGAAAAAGAAAAAGAAAAAAAAAAGAGAAGGTTATATTATATGACTCCGTTGATGTCCCCTTGGCTTAAAGTGAAATCTTTTCATTTGAAGATCCAAGAAAGCAAAGACGACCGGACGCATCTTTCTTTCTTTCAGCTTCACAACCTTTCATTTGATTTTAGTTTCATGCATCCATAGCTCTCTCTCTCTCTCTCTCTGTCTTTCTTCAAGAAGTACTGACAGCTCTGAGCTCTCTCTCCATCTTGTCTTGCAATAAATGAACCTCCCCTGATTTTAATTTTTTCCGATTGTTGCTTCACAAAGCACGAGAATCTCGTCTCATTTCATTTTCCCCTGTTTAATTACTTCCATCAGATCCACCAACATCGTCTCGATATTTTTATATACGCTCACTCCCACTCGCTGCTCTCTATTCTATTTAACTTCTCCACATTGCCTCCAATCCATACCGGAAATTCAAGAAACTCCCCAGCTGCCGGCAGACTCCTCTTCCCCAAACACCAACAGGTAAACAGCACCTTCCTAACTCCTCCTCCTCCGTTTCACTTTTGATGGTCTGAAGCATGTCTTGAACCGCATATAATAATGTCTCAGAGCTGATAACTTTTCTCTTAATGCTGCCACATGTAATTCACAGTCGCACTCTACTCTTCCCCATTTCCAATTTAACAAAGTATGAACGATCACCAAATCGAAGGATTTTTTTTTCTTTCTAAATCTTTGGTATTGCATATTTATTCTATTACTGCAATGCAAAGCTTTTCAATGTGTAGCCTGCATTCAAGATTTTGGGTAACTGAAGTTGGTTTGATCATTTCAAGGATTTGGGCGGCGCAGGAGAGTGGGAATAAGGAAACTTTAAGTAAAGATGCCCCAAGAAAGCAACTCCAACGGCTCAATGTTCTTCTCACCAGGCAAGAACTTGAGAGGATTAAAGGGATTGATCTACAACAGTAGTAGTGATGATGCAGTGTATGCTGAGGAGATCATCAACGACCGTGAACTGGCTCAGAGGAAAGCCGGAGAAGCAGGTACACTTTCCAATCTCCATCCATCCTAATTCCTAAGCATGCATTAGTTTTGCCGCCTAGAAAATTATGGAATACGAAAAAGGTAGTAACCCGACAAAAAAGAAGAAGAGAGGATTCTCCAATAGGGTCCAAAACAAAAGTAGTGATTGTGCCGTTGTACCCAGAAATTTAGTCCCCCCAACCCCACAAACACGAAAAAAGAAAAGAAAAGAAAAGGAAAGAGAGGAATAAAATAACTAAGACCATGCTAAACAAAAACATCATGATGTATTCTGGTTGGGCCAAGTTGGCGGAATTGTGGTACTCAAGTGTCCTTAAAGTGAAGGGTGCCATTAGCCCTCCTCAGTCATCATACAGGCAAATTAACTGGACCGCCATTAAGAGCATTCGAGTGGAGGTGGGACTATCCTTGTCCGCCGCTGTCCACCCCAGCTTTTACACTAATTTAAACAACAACCACCATTTTAAGGAGTTAGTGAATGCTCTCAAGTCTCAACTCATCATCCCACCAAAGATTTGTATTGTTTCGCTTAATCAATGACTCTGCAAGGCACTGCCAATAAAATAAAAGAAGAAGGAAAAAAAAAAGCATTAGGGCCATTAGTATTTTCCTAGAGACGAGGAGGAAAAAAAAAGTTGTACTACACATTTGGGATAAGGGCTCAAATCTTCTCATTCGTTTCTACCACTAATCTATGTAGAATACTTGCAAGAAATTATTTAGGACAGATTTTGAATTCAGAATTACACTACTGTATGTTAGGGAAGTATTCAAAAAAATAAAAATAAAAAATCACAAGGGCATTAGATATATGAGATTCATTTATGAGAATATATATGGTTCCGCCTTTATGATTAACCATATTTGTTTAATTATACGCATTGCTAATCAATTTTTGTACGAATCTAAAAGTAGTGTATTTCTTCGTGATTGGTTTCTTTTCTTTTCTGAAAAAAAAAAACACCTAACTCACCTAAAATGGTGGCGACAGTGACTGCGAGTAACTGGCAATGGGAAGGCCAGATGGCCCTCCTCCTCCTCCTCCTCCTCCTCCATTTTCACCGAAGATGTTTCGAATTTCGAATTCAAACCCCATTTATTGCACGCCACCTCCTCTATTTATTTATTCTCTCCATTTTGAGGGAAAAACTTGACCCAAGCCTAATAATTCCAAGTGCCATGGTACTTAAATTATTAATCCAGTGTCTTGACAAATTATTAATCCTTCTGTTGAAGTCGTCTAACCACGCACCTAACGCGTTTCAGAATCAACTGCATTTTTTATGTTTTCTGTGAGTATATTTTTTAAATTTTATATACATCAAATTATTGAGTTACATATTTTTACAAAAACTTTGAAAAATAACAATGCAGACGGCTCTTTTGGAAATGAAGGTTAAAAGTCTAAATCTAAAAAAAAAAAAAAGAAAAAAAGAATCGAACCGTTAAAGTTTGGAAATGACTAGAAAGAACTTTGTCCAAGGCCCCACGGAAAAATGCATGGACCCGACCCCACACGACAACATCCTTTTTCGGGTTTGGGATCCTAATGCTGACGTGGCCGACATTCTCGGCCAGCCGGAATCAGAGGTCAGGTCTGTAGCTAACTATCAAGGAGAGGAGGCACATTTTTTTTTCCATTTTTCTAAAAAAAATTTGTGTACGTAGCAAACTAATGCAAGAAGAGGGTTTTTTTTAAAAAAAAAAAAAAAAATTAAGTAAAAAATGTATATATTAAATAGAAGAAGAATCGAAGAGAAGGGAGCTGGTGATGGGTTTTGTGAAATTTGGAACTAACGGATCTTGATCACAGCTGCAAGGAGGTACCAGGCAGCAGCATGGCTAAGAGAGATGGACCAGGGTGCATCAGAGGTTCTACCAAAAGAACCCACCGAGCAGGAATTTTGCCTGGCCCTCCGCAATGGCTTAATTCTGTGCAATGTCCTCAACAAAGTCAACCCTGGCGCCGTTCACAAGGTACTAGCAGTATTAGGTAGCATTTATGTGCATGTCACGTATTGCATGCAAAGTTATAGGAGTATTGCATGCAAAGTAAAAATTAAAGCGAGCTGAAACCAAGTCAACAAATTTTATTGACGATGAATTTCACTTCTCAAACAATTTTTCATTCTTGGTGTCCATGTTGAACTCGAGGGCCACCTCTGAAAGTGAGACATTATTGTGTTGTCTTATGTAGCCAGCGGTTGGACAGAAATGCTCGACTGTGGCACAATTAGCTTAAATTCTTTCACAAGCGAATGCTTGATGTTGCATTGTCTGTTCTCACGATGGAATAGGTGGTCGAAAATCGGGTGATTGACGTCCAGTTCACCGAGGGTGCAGCTCAGTCTGCTATTCAGTATTTTGAGAACACAAGGAACTTTCTAGTGGCCGTTGGCGAGATGAAGCTTTTGACATTTGAAGCCTCCGATTTGGAAAAGGTTGTCCACTCCTCCTTTAATGAACCCTTCTCTAGACCACTTCGCTTCAGTTCACATCTTTTGCAATTTGCGCAGCGTGAATGGTAATCAGGGTATTAGCCCACTATCTTACTCATAAACATCCTTCGAACCCTTCTTTTTTCATGTCATTTGGAAGAACTGAAATGTAGCCAACTTCTGAAAAAATATGGTAGTTATATACTGAACAAATGCAAGTGCATTTTTTATGTAAAAGAATTTCCACGGATTATCTCCTCCATGCCATGCAAATGCTATCTTCAGATACCTGTTTTAGGACAAAATTCAGTAAATGCACGCGCTTTGGGACTTTCATGAATTTCTACGCCCAGCCATGCAAATGCTGTCGTCAGATACATATTTTGACCCTCTGCATTTTAACTATTAAAGCTCTCATCATGCTCTATTAATCTTTTAAATTAGCAGGGAGGTTCGTCAGGTAAAGTTGTAGACTGCATCCTGTGTTTGAAAGGATATTACGAGTGGAAACAAGCTGGTGGAATTGGAGTTTGGAGATATGGTGGGAATGTAAAAATTGTATCCTTTCCCAAGGGATCTACATCTTCTTTTGTCAGCAGTGAAAGTGCAGATGAGTCTCTCGATGATTCTGAATCATCACAATTTGAGCAGCTATTGGAATATCTACATTTGTCAAGTGAGGTCTCACTTGAGGAAACCAATGCAGCCAATGCTCTTACTTCACTCTTTGAACATTTTGGTCTTGCCCTTCTACAGGCATATCTCTCCGAAATTAGTGGAGTTGAAGACTTGCCTTTGAATTCAATGGTAGGTAAGATAATCTGCATTTTTTTTTTTTGCAAGTGAAATCTTATCCTGGCCATGAAAAATAGAAGGAAAAAAATAGGGAGGAGAGTTAATTTATTCTGTTACTTGAAAAGCAAATCTTTTTGCCAAGATGACCATGAAGACTTCTTAGAGGATTTCAAAAGCTAGCTTAGAGAAACTATGGAGCTGCTACTTTTTCAGAACGAGTTATTTTATAATTATTATAGCCCATTTCTGTAACATTTTGGATTATTAACCGAATCATTAGAAATTTGCAGGTTATTGATATTCTGTTGAGGAAGGTGGTTAAGGATTTCTCCTCTATGCTTATTGCTAAGAGCAATCAGGTAGTAACCCAAGTTCCTGATTGCGGAGACCTTGTTGCAACTTCATTATACGGACTCATCATGTAACTTGCATAGAATTGGCACTATCAGTACTACTGCAAACTAATGCCTTGTTTTGCCACTTACAGGTTGGACTTATTCTGAAGAAAATTTTGAATGATGATGGCATTCCTCGATCAAAGTCTGAAGTTTTAGAAATGATACTGAAGTACCTTGGTCAAAGAAGTAGTCTGGCTTCAAGCAATCTCTCCAAATTTTGCATTTGTGGCCGGAAACGTGAAGACATAGCTCAAACAAACGTTTCCCCTGTGGGCAATGTAGAAGTTCTTGACGTTCAACAGAGGCAGCTAGAGGTGAAACCATCTTCTCATTAGTCTCTTCTATTCAATAGTTCCTCTGGAAATTACAAAAATTAGATTATGAGATCTGACCAAATTTTGTTGCTGCTTTAATATCCTTTGTTCAGGAACTCAAATCCTTTTCTAGGGAGACCAAGAAAGAATTTCAGCTATTTCAGAAAGTCCATGTGGAGGAATTGAAAAGGCTTGGTGAGAGGCTATCATATTATTTATCTTAAGCTTGCACAAGCTGTATTGAGAAAAATCCAGCTTGTGTAGTTACGTCTATTGGAAGCCTTGATCAAACTTTAACTTTACCAAAGCATTTTTTCCACAGAGCATCATATTAAGGGCCTTGAAGTAGCAGCTTCTTCTTATCACAAAGTTTTGGAGGAAAATCGAATGCTTTACAATCAAGTTCAAGACTTAAAAGGTGAGTTATCCGAAAGTTCAGTCTTTTATTTCTTTCATTATGGCACGCTGGAATATCTGACATCTTATGGTGTCTATCAGGGACTATTAGAGTTTACTGTAGAGTGAGGCCCTTCCTACCTGGGCAGTCAGATGGACAGTCCACGGTTGACTATATTGGGGACAATGGAGATATCATGATTGTCAACCCTCATAAGCAGGGTAAAGATGCAAGGAGGATTTTCACTTTCAACAAGGTGTTTGGCACAAATGCAACTCAACGTATGATTTCTTTCACAATTGAGATTCTCTCCTGTTTTCCATCATTTAATTTCACTTTGGATAAAGAAAAGTTATTTGTAGGAGGAGAAGAGCAACATTGGCCTAAATGTCTCTTTTGCTCAATACATAAAAACAGATAGCCGCCCCTTATAGCATGGGATGAAGGCTCTGTTGAGGGAGTAATGAACACCGTGCAACTGGGCTTTGTGATTATCTGACGACATACTATTACTTTCATCTTGCAGAACAAATATATATGGATACACAACCGTTGGTCCGATCGGTTCTTGATGGGTATAACGTTTGTATATTTGCTTATGGACAAACTGGCTCAGGGAAGACATACACAATGGTAATGTAAAGCATTAACTGGTTCAAGTTAGTCGTTTTAACTGTCCTAGTGCATTAACATAATGCAAATCCAAAAGCCTTAGGATTAGATAGGCTTGTGGTAGCATTAGACGTTCCATCTTGATGACCTTTTCTTCCCCACACGAACTCTCTGACCATTTCATGTTTTTGAATTTTGCATCATCCCCTGCTATGTTGTTTGACAAGTTAATATGGCTTTGTGGAAGAGACCAGGCCAGATTTTTATATACATTGATCAATAAGACCAGTGGTGTGTAACTATGAAACATTTTATACGCGACAGTGCTTCACATTGATATGCTATTAGAGTGGATGAAAACACCCTCCTTAAGTGTTATTCTAAGCTTAATTGAGATGGAGAAGGCAGCTATAAACTAAGGATGCATGTACTCATAATAACGTTTTTTATGTCTTCCTATGCATACAGAGCGGCCCAGACTTGACAGCAGAGGAGACGTGGGGTGTAAATTATCGTGCTTTGCGTGACCTATTTCACATTTCAAAAGAAAGAATGGAATTTATAGAGTACGAAGTTGGAGTCCAAATGATCGAAATATACAATGAACAAGTTAGAGATCTCTTGGTCATTGATGGAACTAATAGGAGATATCCTTTCCAATTTGTTGCATTTCTAGTAGCATGACATCATGCTCGTAAATTTGGTAACTCAAGCTTGATATGTCAATGAGAATTTTGTCCTGTTGTCTAACCTTAACTATCAGCACATTGGATGTAAGAAACAATTCTCAACTCAACGGTCTCAATGTGCCTGATGCGTGTCTAATTCTGGTCAAATGTACCCAAGATGTTCTTGATTTGATGAGAATTGGACAACAAAACCGTGCCGTAGGCGCCACTGCTCTAAATGAAAGGAGTAGCAGATCGCATAGGTAAACTGCTTTTTGCTTTCTTTTTTTTTTTAATTAATTTTCTTTTCCCTTTCTTCCGCTCTAGTCTAATGTTGTTTCTTAATGATTTTCGTAATAGACCTTAGTTTTATCACTTTTGGTGTGTGTGGTGTGTGTAGTATCTTAACAGTTCATGTCCGTGGGAAAGAGTTGGTTTCTGGATCCACATTAAAGGGCTGCCTTCACCTGGTGGATCTAGCTGGAAGTGAGAGAGTGGATAAATCTGAAGCCGTTGGCGAGAGACTGAAGGAAGCCCAACATATAAACAGATCTCTTTCTGCACTGGGAGATGTTATTTCCTCTCTTGCTCAGAAGACTTCACATATTCCTTACAGAAATAGCAAGCTCACCCAAGTGTTACAGGATTCTCTAGGTAATATCACGCACTTTGCTGATTTAATTAGTCAACAAATTCACCTCAGAAGTATGCCTAGTGCTACAGAGCTAGTTGTTAGTCATTTATCTCTGAAGCATTACAGTTGACGGATCAATTTTCATCTTTGACTTAGGTGGCCATGCAAAGACGCTGATGTTTGTGCATATAAATCCCATGGTTAATGCTATAGGAGAGACAGTAAGTACCCTGAAGTTTGCCGAGAGAGTGGCCTCAATAGACCTTGGAGCTGCTCGATCTAATAAGGAAAGTGGGGAAATTCGAGAATTTAAAGATGAGGTTAGCTCTAGTTTGATAACTTATTTAGTTTCAGAGTCAATACGTTTTCTACTAGTGACCAAAACTTATTCTTTCCTTGTTTGTATAAGATCACAAACCTCAAGCTCACATTGGAGAAAAAGGATGCTGAACTACAGCAACTAAGAAGTGGAGCCAGTATAAGAGGTGCTATATCACCTCTTCGTATGCCAAAATCCAATGTTACTGCCAGCATGAAGCCTGAAAATAATCAGCGTAGTACCATTGACGACACTCGAAGCTCCGAGGTACATGACAGAAACCTTTATACCAATTACATACCATACAGAGAGTTGTAGGGTTATGATATTCTAAGGTATTACCTAACTAGCAGTGATCATTGAACATCCTTTTGGAAGTTGGAAGTCTGACTGACTAATGTGCACTTTTTATAATGCACGAAGTCTTAGCCCCCTAAGTCCTGGTTGAACTTAATTTCAGGTAAGAAGCTGTTCTTCAGGCAAGCAGAGGAGGTCCCGGTTCCCGGCTAAGTTCACCGACAAGGATATTGTACCAAAAATTCCTTTCCTTGCTGAAGAGAGATCTGTAGGTTTCAATAAGGCAAGATCACCATCCCCACCTGTTAGAAGATCAGTTTCAACGGATAGGAGTGCTGTCATCAGAAGTAGGATTAAGCCTGAGACACTTGATAACCCACCGGTCATGAGACTACCTTTTCCAGCAAGAGTCCCTACAAACAAATCCATGGTTGCTGTACCTTCAATTGTTCCCTCGACAGATAGTTACACAAGGTCATATCCGGCTTCTCAGGAGCCACCAGTTAAGCAGGATAACATTTCTGAGACACTGCACAGTCTCCAAAGAATTGTCTCCAGAAAAGTTAATGTAGAACATGATGATCAGGAGCAGTTTAAACAGGCACTTAATGTTCGACAAGGTGGTATTAGGAAAACTAAACCTGAGAGTAAGGTTAAGAGCAAGCATCAAAATATTACTAAAAACCAAAAGTCTGACATTGGAGTTACTCTGCTTACTAATGTGGACAACGGTAGAATGATGGAAGAGGCTCAGAAAAGCGAGTTCTTGGAAATAGATAATGAGCACGGTGATGAACGTGTTGGATCACCAGTTTATGGTAATACCATGAGGTTGAAAAAGCTTCAGAGGAACTTCTCGAGGAACTCTCAAAATGTTGAACCTAGGTATGGATAAACATTTAATCATTGTAACTTTTGAGTATGAGCTCTGTCAACTTCTTAAAGGTTTTCTTTGTATCAGCAAATAAATCTAAAACGCTGCATCTTTTATTGCATTAACCATTGTAACTTACTATTAGATCTAAATGCAGAGAACTGATACAGCCAACGGAGTCTGTCTATGCTGGGAAACATGAGAATAAAATTTCCAATAGCACAATTCAAAATCTCAAGGAAGCAAGCAACTCGTCCACCTCGGAGTTCCGAAGAAGCAGATCTACACCTCGAGGGAAATTTTTTGTTGTTCCTTGAGAAAGGTGTCAGCCGCTAATAATTGTGAAGTCTTTGTACAGCTATTCTTATTTCGTGTCTACTGTCCTATACTCTCTATCAAGAAAACTATACGAGGATGAATCCCAGTTGGAGAATGTCTAGTTTGTAGGGAACAGAACACGCTGGTGTACCAGAACCATTTTCAGTTTGTTTTGACTATTATTTGTGGATAATCAAATTAACTTTCAGTTCTTGATATGTACACGGAAACTTTCCTAAATATAACTGGAGTATTTAGATAGAGTAGTGTCATTTGAAATATTATTTAGAATAATTACTGAAACACTTTTTATAATATGATATGTAAAAAGTCTACGTGTCTTTTATTTGCTCTC
Organism: Coffea eugenioides; assembly: GCF_003713205.1. Classification (NCBI taxonomy): domain Eukaryota; kingdom Viridiplantae; phylum Streptophyta; class Magnoliopsida; order Gentianales; family Rubiaceae; genus Coffea; species Coffea eugenioides. The sequence goes on along the minus strand of NC_040039.1, from coordinate 51,262,379 downwards.
TTCTCTCAGTTCCTACTTCCTCCACCTCTGTTTAATCATCAAACATTACAGCCAGAAGAAGGGGCAAAACTTAATTTTCCTGAAAACCCATTAAAGCAAATACAAGTTTGTTTTTTTTTTTCATCGATGTCAAGGTAGGAAGCCAATAGACTTGTGACATTTTACAAGAACCAGCTAACACTAATACCACATGATTAACACCTCGGAGCAGTAGGCAAAATTTCTCCTAATTGAACTTTAAGGAATGCCAAACGACACTTCAAAGTGATCGTCTAGAGATAGAGAAACCGCTGCTTCTACAACACATTATGGGTTGACTGTCAAGGCGTACAGTTGATTATTTTTGCTTCATACATTTATCATCAAATGATAATCAAATTCCATTGCAATAAGAGTGCTTTTGTTTCTTTCCAGAATACATTTCAGCAAAAGCTTGATTTATGATTAAATTTGGAGCTAATTTACAGTGCCAGAAGTTCCGAGGATCGACATAAGATATGGACAACTCGAGGGATAGTTTCTAATCCATTTTATTTTTCCCACCGTTCACTAGGTGAGTCTCATGTCATCTTACATGTTTTATTTTCAAAGACGTTAGATGGTATGCTTATTTTACTCAAGGACACTTAAATTTAGCCACTTGGCATTCTGCCTTACGGATTGTACGTAAATGTTTAAAAATTAGGAAAAAAAACAAGAAACCGAGTTTTGAAGTATTTGCTACCAAATTATTTGCCCGGTTCGTAGCAGGACCTTCCACATTATTCAAAAATCGCATCTTTGCGATCAATTTATGCTCTATTAGGGCAAATTGTTGCGGTCATTGGTCTTGGTGTGATGATATTGTATTGACAAAAGAAATGGTGCAAAAACATTGGTAAATCCTTTAACTCGTACGTGTGTGTTGTATGGTTATAATCTTCATGCACATGCAGGCATCCACCAGAATTCAATCAGAATTTCCAGGCACAATTTTCATCTTGGAAGGTACATGCAAATTCTTGCTCTTTTAGTTGGGCCATGGCTGAATATTTTCTTTCTCGGGGAAATTCAACCGCACCCATGAACAGATTTGTGTCTCTAGATGATTGAAGATGATATCAGATATAGAGAAGATTTTGTATTTCCAGAATGAAAATGGGATATGATATCATCCCTGCTTAAGGAACAATGCCTGTTCTGTCGTTTTCACTGTCAAAATAGTGAGGGATGTAAATTTCATGCAAAATACTGAAAAATGGTTGCATTCCCTGTGGAAACTGCATCCTCTTTGGATCCTGAGCAACTTGAGCAGAGACGATTAACGGAGGCCGTGGCAAATGAAACTATAGAGAATTTTGTAACCTGCATCCACAGGGCCAGACTTGCAGGATTGTCTCGGGACATCATGGTATCATGGTCCAAAAGTTTAATGGGCCACTCTCTTCACATCTTGGTTGAGAACCCTTCTGAGGAAAATCATTCAACATGCAAAATAGATCTCAAAACCTGGCAGTTTTGGGGCAAAAAAGGTCTAAAATCCTTCAAAGTTGGCGAAAGAAGAGTGGATGTCTTTTGGGATTTAAGGACAGCAAATTTTTCCAGCAGCCCGGAACCAGTCTCTGATTACTATGTTGCTTTGGTCTCTGAAAAAGAGCTTGTTTTATTGCTTGGTGATCAAAAGACAGAAGCATATAAAAGAACCAGGTCAAAACCGTCGCCGATGGATGCTGCATTAGTGCATAAGAAAGAGAGTGTTTTTGCCAAGAGGTGTTTTTGCACCAGAACCATGTTGGGCAAAGGTAAAAAGGAACATCACATCATAATCGAGTCTGCTCTATCAGGGCCTTATGATCCTGAAATGTGGATTAGTGTGGATGGCGTTGAGTCGCTACGAATTCCCAACTTGCATTGGAGATTCAGGGGAAATGAAATTCTATTAGTGGATGACGTGCCTGTACAGATTTTCTGGGATGTGCACGATTGGTTATACAATAGCAATGAATCAGGACCTGGGACATTCATTTTCATGCAAGGTACTCTTGAATGTGAATTTGATAACGACTATGGTAGAAGAAATTTAGACCATGATGCTCCAAGTGGTGATAATTGTGATTTAAGACCGGAAGAATTATCCTGCACTGAATTCTGCCATTTCCTTTATGCTTGGATGACAGAATGAGTGGGATTATTATGGTCTGGAAATTTTTGTAACATGTACTGGTGATTTTCTCCTTGGTTATCAAATAAAGTGTGTCAGGATTTAGTTTTAGTGAAGTGTCATCAAACTGCATACATCTTGGGTAATCATCCAGCACTTTTTTTAAAAAAAAAAAAATCTTATTTTGGCTTTCTGATAACATATGGTTTATTTTGGAACTCCCCTGATGAAATCAGCAAATGAACTATCACAGAGTCTGAGGACCTTCAAGCATCCATGAATTAGTGGCCTGCTTGATTCTTTCTAGTAAATAAACAAAGAAATTCAACCCCCTAAATTTTGCCTGTTTCTCATCCAAAATTGAAGCCAAAAGTTTCAACACTTCTTTTTTTTATTGTACTAGTAAAAGGATTAAGTGGGTGGTATATTACTGTCACGACACCTTTTTTTTTTTTAATTCTTTTTGCCCCCGAAAGCCTTCCATATGTTTCATCAAATAAATTGGAGAACCTACTTTCACAAGTGAAGCAATTGGCATCAGGAAGATAACTGGGGTTCTTCCATGTTCTGCACAGTAGAAGTGGGAGTTCAGTCGTTGGGGTGATTATCACAACTGAAAAACGGCTGAAGCGTGCTCATTTCCGAGTGCTAGTGACACTTTGAGAAGCGGGTTCGCTTTTTGAGACTACTCTTTAACGCTATCAGGCACGGATAAAACCTCATAATTCCCACAATTATGCTTTGTTGCCTAGGGTTTTAGTTTTATGATTCCACTCTCAAACTCGAAACCAATAATGGCGATTTCATCTGCAAATCTAATCCCCAGAACTGCAATTCAGCTACAGAGGCAAGTCCTTCTGATCCCCTGGTGAGTAATTCTCCCGTTTCCCTTTCTTTTTCTATCGAGAAAAAAAAATATATTAATCCTGGGAATCCAGCTAGCTGCATTCTAGTGCAAAGTTAGAGTTTTTGTTCTTAAACGTGGGCGATAGTTTTTTCGATGTACAAACTTGATTGTAGTGAAAAAGACTCGAACTTTTACTTGTTAGGGTGAAAAAGAAGATGAAGATGGGAATTATTAGCTGTTCAAGGAGGAGAGACTACAGCAATTCGGTTCCAGTAAGGTACATTCCCAAGAAATTATTAGAAAATAAAGAACCAGAAGCTTCTTTTTATTCTCCCTCAAATGGATTAGGTGATGTGAAAATACATGGTACTAATAGTTCAGAATCAAATGGCAAAAGATTTGAACTTTCCAAAAGTGAGCAGACTTCATGCAGTACCAGGAGCTTTGTTTTAGGTTCCAAGCTTCGAAATCTAAATGAAAATGCAATTCACAACATAAGCAATGATGTGACATTGGATGGTGGTAGAGTTGTTGAGTCAAATGTACCAAGGATTGGAATTTCGGATAGTGCGCAGACATCTTGCAGCAGCAGGGGCTTTGTTGCTGACACGGAGTTTCAATACCAAAAAGAAAGAGAAAAGCCAGTTACTGGATTGGATACAAGTAAAGTTGTTCAATCAAATCTAGAGGGAATGGAACATTTTAAAGGTGCACAGACTTCTTGCAGTAGCACGAGCTTTGTTGTGGACATGGAGTTTCAAAGTCAAATCGAAAAGCCAACTAACAGTTTGAAAGCTGATGTTGGATTGGATACAATTACAGTTGCTGGATCAAATGAGGACAGACGTGAACTTTCCAAACGTGCTCAGACCTCATGCAGTGGCAGAAGCTTTGTTGTTGGTGCAGAGTTTCTGAATGAGAATGAAAAGCCAATTGATAACTTAGACTGTGATGTTGGTTCAGCTTCAAATAGAGCTGTTCGATCAAATATACAAAGAAGTGAACTTTCCAAGAGTTTGCAGACATCATGCAGCAGCAGGAGCTTTGTGGGGGACACTGAGTTTCAAGATCAAAATGAAAACCCAATTAACAGCATAAAAAATAATATTGGATTTGGTACAAGTAGAGTTGTTCAATCAAATGAACAGAGACGTGATCTTTCCAAAAGTGCACAGACTTCAAGCTGTGGCCAGATTTGTATTGTAGATAACAAGTTTCAAAGCCAATATGCAAAAAGAATTGATTATCATGCTGGATTGGGTAGGACTTTTGATACGCTTATCTCATATATATTTTTTAGATTGGTAGAGTTCAATTGAGATACTTAGCGACATCTTCCATTTTTAGGGATTGGAGAAGAACTTGATGATCATATGCAGTACGACAGCTACGAGGTCATGGAGGAACTCGAAGGTTTTTCGGAAGAGGAGAGCAATCAAGACCATAGGATTCAAGGATCTCGAATAAAGAAAGATGTTGAGAAGTTGGCCATTGAATTACTTGCTACGAGGTGGTAAAGCTTCACAGGTTTATTGATTTTCTGCTAAGTATGGGCAACCTTATGCATTTCTGATAAGAGCAGGAGTAACTTCTGAGACAATTTTTGCCATGTTAATACTTATTACATGTCCTGAAGTGGACGTTATGTTTGGTCCTGTCATTTGATTCCAGCGTACTATAATAATTCCACTGCAACATGCTACAATGGCCATGAGAATGTGTTCACTACTCAAAAATGAGTATAGCTTCCAATTTAGTTCATGTGGAGAATTTAAAAAGTTTTGTCTTTTTCTGTTTTTATTCTATCCTCAGATTCATTACTTAGTAATAAAATTTTAAGTCACTAAATAGTCAAACTCGATCTTGCTACACAATATATGCCACTGATGAACTTTTGTTACTAAACTGTGCATTTATCCTTTAGAGCTTATACAGCTTTGGAGCTAAGAAAGAAACTGCTGGGGAAGGAATTTCCAGTTTGGGTTGTTGATGCAGTAATAACTGACTTTCAGACCAGGTGCATAACTTGAAATTCTCTGTCTGCTGCTTATCTGAGTACAAAAACGAACCAAAAAATCTTACATGGATGCACAATTTCTGGTAAAGAAGCTTGATGGTCTTTATACTAGTTGCTGTAATGATTTCATGGCTTTTCGTTAGAAAATACCAACCATGCTACCCCAAATTGCACATAAATAACCTAAAGTTCATGTTTTCTGCAAGTCTTCAATGTTTGTAGCTTACTGCAGAGGCTTTATCAATGATGGCTTGTATGCGGAAACATTTTCCCGTTCTAGATGGTCGTCCTCAACTTGGGGTCCGAGGCGAATAAAAAAGGTAAATTGTGCTCTTCTTTAAATCATTTTTCCTGTTTAGATGTTGAGGCAAAATGCCATATTGATATGCTTTTGAAGTAATGTATTCAAGATTTTGCTAATATTACCCTTTTCCCATATTCAGACCTCTATTGCTGGAAAGTTGGCCACTAAAATTACCATTCAAAATGTGAGAAACCTCCTATGGACCCTAATATCTAAACAGTGGATAGGCTTAAGAAGACTTCTTCATCCTGTTTATTGTTATTAATACACTGGGCATGATCTGTGGTCTCTAATGTTAAGGAGTGGATAGGCTCAAGAAGACTTCTTTATCCTGTTAATTTTTATCAAGCATTGGGCATGCTGTTTTGGTATTTCAGCATCTGCCGGTCTATCCACATAGGCCACTGACACCTCCGATAATCTGTTAAATCCCAAAGGACCCTTTCTTTTATCTAGTTATTAGAGAAGGTTTGGTTTAGAGGTAGCTCTATCTTTGTTCTTGCACCTTTTTTATTTGCTGCATACAAAAGAAAAAATGGTGGTATAAGAGATCAGATGTATGATGTTTATCATTTGACTGAGATGCTACCAATGTTGATGTGACTCAGAATTCCAGTCTATTCATATTTAGGAAAGGACCAAGTCATTAGTTTACTTGATGTGGAAGGAAAATAATTGCTTTGGCTTGCTCTCTTTTTCTTCTTCCCAATATCAGGCCCTCTACAGCAAGGGAGTCAGCATCATGGACACAGAGAAGGCGATAAAGTTAGTTTTCAATGATGCTTCAGCTTGTGAAGATGAAGAATCAGGTCTTGGTATATCAAAGCGTTCAATGGATCATTTATTTTCTCAGGCTTCAAAGCATGCTCAAAGTGATGCTTAAATAGTATAATTTAATGCTCAAAAACATGAGGAACTAGAACTTTAAATAATAGTATAAGATAGCCCAATATTAATATGTGAAAGAGAAAGAAAGCACTAACCCAGAAGCCAGCTCCTCAGGTTGAGGTAACGTTAAACATCCCATCGCGCGAGTAAAAGTGAAAAATCAAACTAGGTATCTCTTCCAATAAAAACCAAAACTTTCATAATTACGAGGAAAACAAGAAGGGCTAAAGGTCAAACAATACTAGCTTTCACGAAGGAAAAAGGCGAAGGCTTTATGTGAAATGCCATGTTTGGTGAGGAACCCAACCGGGTAGACCCCTTTATCTTTATCAGCATGCTGGGTTTGGCTTATCTTAGCAGCTCCAACATTGCTTCTTTGGGGAATCCGAAACTGCTGCGTTTCCGGGAAGGGTTCCATTTTTGCCGGCTCGGAAGAGGAATTTGAGAGGAGGATATTCCTCCAATTATAGAGAGCAGAGGCAGTAGAAAAGTAAGAGAGAGGAGTTTTGTGCAGTTAAATGAAATTGATTTTTTTTTCTTTTTTGATAAATAAAGATGCATTAAAATAAAAAGTGAATTGTACGGAGTAACAGTTGAATGAAATTAATTACAGTCAGGTGGCATGGCGCAAGGACTTTGGATTGAGACTTTTTGCATAAAGTTATCCTAGTCTGGTGCCTAGTTCCATCTCTGGGGTTGAGGTTTGTGGTTTGGCTTGTGGCTTGTGGCTTGTGGTCTAGTGCCTGGGTTCAAGCTTCAGCTTGTGAGCTCGAGCTTTGTGGCTTATGGAGTGGCTTGTTGTAAAGACGAAAAGAAGCCTATTAGCTAAACGTCCTATCTCGCTAAACGGGGGTAATGTAGTAATTTCAACCTGCCCTAGGGTTTGCCAGCAAAGTACAAGTCAGACTGCAAAGCTGCTATAAATGACAACTTATCTCGTCACTTCGTAATTTGCCTGTTCTCCACCTCTTCTTCTTCTTCTTCTTCTTCTTCTTCTGTCTCTCTCTCTCTCTCCCCCCAACCCGTTTACTCAACCTAAACGACCACCAATTCCTGATTTCGTATGATTCATCTCCTCCTCCTCATAAAAATCAAAAGGAAAAAGGAAAAAAAACTCCATCGCCTTCTCCTACGACCTCTTGCTTCTCAAATCCCTGGATATGATCCTTCTATATGTCAAATTCATGTATCTGATTTGATTGCTTTTATATGTTTAGATCTGGCCTACTTCCACCTGTTAGTCGCTCCAGCGGCATCTTCACCTTCAGATGGCGTTAATTGGTATGAAGACGGGGAAGGTGTTCATAAATGAGGCAAACACCCTCACAGAGAGCAAGGTTGACAACACCTGTCTATACTTTTCCTTCTTCCTAGTCCAAGATTTCATCTTTTAACCGAAAAACAGGAAAAAAATTGAAAACGCCCCATCGCCTCCTCCTATCACCTCTTGCTTAATTCCTTCTATATTTCAAATTCCTGTATCTAATTGGATTGCTCTTATATGTTTCGATCTGGCCTACTTCCACCTGTTAGTCGCTCCAGAGGCATCTTCACCTTCATATGGGGTTAATTGGTATGAAGACGGGGAAGGTGTTCACAAATCAGGCAAACACACTCACAGAGAGCAAGGTTGACACCTCTGTCTATATTTTTCGTTCTTCCTAGCCCAAGATTTCATCTTTTGACCGAAATGCAGAAAAAAAAACAAAATTAAAAAGGCCCCATCGCTTCCTCCTACTACCTCTTGTTTCTCAAATTCCTGGATATGATTTAATTCCTTCTATATGTCAAATTCCTATATCTGATTTGATTGCTTTTATATGTTTAGATCTGGCCTATTCCATCTTTTAGTCGCTCCAGTGGCATCTTCACCTTCAGATGACTTTAATTGGTATGAAGACGGGGAAGATGTTCACAAATCAGGCAAACACTCTCACAGAGAACAAGGTTCGCACTTGTGTACGAATCAAGATTTTATTTTTAACCAGATACCTCTTCCGTCTACCATTGCGATTCAATATTCCATCTTTAACAGAAAACGGATACCTCTTCTATTTACCAATCCAAGATTTGATCTTTAACAAAACTTCTTGTCTTGTATTTTTCCTATCTTTACCAAAAACGGATTTCGCCTATAATTTTTTTTGATACTTTGTGGTAAGTGCGATTGTCCTTTTTCTTGAAATTTTTTTTTTGAAATTGTTTTGTTTTAAAATTATTTTGACTCACCCTAATTTTTTGAGCCCAAAAAATCAAATGTTGTTTTGGGCCTATTCGTGATAGAACCCAAAACAAACATTTGTTTTGGGCTCTCACGTTTGGACCCAAAAAATATTTAAGTTTTTTGTGATGGATGTACTAAGTCAGAAGACGTCGGGTGTGTTTGGATCCTTGTTTTTGGAGCTGTTTTTGAAAAATTGTTTTTCACATCCCAAATGCTACAGTAAATGTGTATTTCTAAAACAACTCCAAAAACACCATATCCAAACATTATATAAAAAACAACTACATATGTATATTTCAATTATGTATATTATATATATATTATATTAATATAAATTGAAATATACAAATTGAAAATTATATATATTATATAAATATTTATATACATTAATATTATACATATTATATTATAATATACATAATATAATATACATAATATGTAGTATTGTATACATAAATGTGTAAATATTTATACATAATATATTATGTACATTATATTATAATATATACATTATTAATGTATAATATTATTATGTACATTATTGTGTATAATAATGTCTAATAATGTTAGGTATAATATATAATATACATAATATGTAATAATGTAATAATGTATATTATGTATAATATATTATATTATATATATACAATATTATGTATATTATACAAATTGAAAATTATATATTATATATTTATATATTATATATTATATGAATATTTATATAATGAAATATACAATAAATATTACAAATTGAAATATTATATAAACACCATATTTATAATATTATAATATTTATAATTAATATTAATGTATATTATATATATATTAAATATTTATATATTTATTTTTACATATTATAAATATTTTATTTTACTTAAAAAATATTTTTACATATTTATAATATATTTATATGAATATTATATATTATATAAATTATATATAATATAATATATATTTTACATTTATATAAATGTACATTTATACATAATATATATATTAATGTATATTTATAATATACATTTATATTATGTATTATACATAATATTAATACATTTATATTAATATACATAATATTAATTTTACATTTATACATAATATTAATACATTTGTACATTTATATTAATTATATTAATACATTTATACATAATATTAATATATATTAATAAAATTATAATTTATACATTTATATAATATTCATTTGTAATTTATACATTTATAATAATATACACTTTTACATTTATAAATATATTTATAATATGTATTATATGTAATATAATACATTTATATATTTTTATATAAATACATAAATATATTTATTTATAAATATTTATAAATGTATATTTATATAAAAATATATAATTTATACATTTATACATTTATACATTTATACATTTATGTAATATTCCTTTATAATTTATAAATTTACAAGAATATACACTTATACATTTATAAATATATTTATATTATGTATTATATGTAATATAATACATTTATATACTTTTATAGAAATAAATAAATATATTTATTTATAAGTATTTATAAATGTATTATAAATGCATAAATGTATATTTATATAAAAATATAAAAATTTAAATAATTTATATACATTTATACATTTATATAATATTCATTTATAATTTATAAATTTACAATAATATACACTTATACATTTATAAATATATTTATATTATGTATTATATATAATACAATAAATTTATAATATATTTTTATATAAATATATAAATATATTTATTTATAAATGCATAAATGTATATTTATATAAAAATATAAAAATTATAACTTATAATTTATACATTTATATAATATTCATTTATAATTTATACATTTATAATAATATACACTTATACATTTATAAATATATTTATATTATGTGTTATATATAATATAATACATTTATAGTACATTTATATATTTTTTAGCGAATATATAAATATATTTATTTATAAATGTATTATAAATGCATAAATGTATATAAAAATAAAATTATATAAATTATAAATTATAAAAATACCCAAAATATGTTTTAAAAATATCTCTAAAAATAATTCAAAAAACATCTACAGTAAAAGTTTTTCATATAGTTTTTGAAAAACAATCTAAAAAATAACTAATCCAAACGGACATGTATTTCAAAAACGAAATGCTACAGTGCTGTTTTTGAAAAACAACCCCAAAAACAGGTAATCCAAACGGAGTCGAACATTTTTCGACCATTTTTGCCCACTATTTTTGTGATCATTTGTTTTGGGCTCTGTAACATTTGGATCCAAAAAATATACAAGTTTTTTGTGATGGATGTACTAATTCAGAAGACTGCATTCTCTCTCTTTTTTCTTTCTCTTCCTTTTCCGGTAAGGGCCAAATGGTAACATTTTTCCACCATCTTGATCCAAAAAATATACAAGTTTTTTGTGATGGATGTACTAATTCAGAAGACTGCATTCTCTCTCTTTTTTCTTTCTCTTCCTTTTCCGGTAAGGGCCAAATGGTAACATTTTTCCACCATCTTGCCTACAATTTTTGTGATCAGATCTGGAATTTTGGCCCACAGATTAATAAGTTTTTGAGTCCATTATAAAAATTGTTAACCCTATCCGTCATTATAAATATGAAATGAGACCAAATAGAATCCTCTGCAGAAGTCTAACTATGCTACGTACGCCTCCTTTTAGCCCTTTTTCCCTCTTTTATGTTTTCATGTCATTTTTGGATTTTTAATGTCATTTTTTGCTGTGTAGGTTTTCCCAGATTGCCGTTGTTATCTGCACTTGCACCTGATGCTGATGCTAAAGGTATTGGCATTTATTTTTTTATTTTATTTTTATGGAGGAGATTGTAATAATTTTTTTAATTTATTGTGATTTCTTTTTTATGGAGATCTAATATTGGTTTATTCCTTTCAGTTTTTAGTTTTTTGGGTTTAATATTTGTTGATTTTTTTTGTTTTAATATTTGTTGATTTTTTTTCAAGGGTCTGCCATCCCCCCATTTTGCCGTGTGCATATGGGGGGGGGGGGACGGAGAATCTGCATTTGAAGAAGGGCATTTGAAAACCAGGATGCATGTCTTTTTGAATACCGAATGCACATATCTTCTCTGCTGCTTGAACATATCTTCTCTGCTGCTGAAAACCTGCCCTTCTTCAAATGCAGATTTTCCGTCCCCCCCCCCCCCCATATGCACACGGCAAAATGGGGGGATGGCAGACCCTTGAAAAAAAATCAACAAATATTAAAACAAAAAAAATCAACAAATATTAAACCCAAAAAACTAAAAACTGAAAGGAATAAACCAATATTAGATCTCCATAAAAAAGAAATCACAATAAATTAAAAAAATTATTACAATCTCCTCCATAAAAATAAAATAAAAAAATAAATGCCAATACCTTTAGCATCAGCATCAGGTGCAAGTGCAGATAACAACGGCAATCTGGGAAAACCTACACAGCAAAAAATGACATTAAAAATCCAAAAATGACATGAAAGAGGGAAAAAGGGCAAAAAGGAGGCGTACGTAGCATAGTTAGACTTCTGCAGAGGATTCTATTTGGTCTCATTTCATATTTATAATGACGGATAGGGTTAACAATTTTTATAATGGGCTCAAAAACTTATTAATCTGTGGGCCAAAGTTCCAGATCTGATCACAAAAATTGTAGGCAAGATGGTGGAAAAATGTTACCATTTGGCCCTTACCGGAAAAGGAAGAGAAAGAAAAAAGAGAGAGAATGCAGTCTTCTGAATTAGTACATCCATCACAAAAAACTTGTATATTTTTTGGATCCAAATGTTACAGAGCCCAAAACAAATGATCACAAAAATAGTGGGTAAAAATGTTCGTCTTCTGACTTAGTACATCCATCACAAAAAACTTAAATATTTTTTGGGTCCAAACGTGAGAGCCCAAAACAAATGTTTGTTTTGGGTTCTATCACGAATAGGCCCAAAACAACATTTGATTTTTTGGGCTCAAAAAATTAGGGTGAGTCAAAATAATTTTAAAACAAAACAATTTCAAAAAAAAAAATTCAAGAAAAAGGACAATAGCATTTACCACAAAGTATCAAAAAAAATTATAGGCAAAATCCGTTTTGGGTAAAGATAGGAAAAAATACAAGACAAGAAGTTTTGTTAAAGATCAAATCTTGGATTGGTAAATAGAAGAGGTATCCGTTTTCGGTTAAAGATGGAATATTGAATCGCAATGGTAGACGGAAGAGGTATCTGGTTAAAAATAAAATCTTGATTCGTACACAAGTGCGAACCTTGTTCTCTGTGAGGGTGTTTGCCTGATTTGTGAACATCTTCCCCGTCTTCATACCAATTAAAGCCATCTGAAGGTGAAGATGCCACTGGAGCGACTAAAAGATGGAATAGGCCAGATCTAAACATATAAAAGCAATCAAATCAGATATAGGAATTTGACATATAGAAGGAATTAAATCATATCCAGGAATTTGAGAAACAAGAGGTAGTAGGAGGAAGCGATGGGGCCTTTTTAATTTTGTTTTTTTTTTCTGCATTTCGGTCAAAAGATGAAATCTTGGGCTAGGAAGAAGGAAAAATATAGACAGAGGTGTCAACCTTGCTCTCTGTGAGTGTGTTTGCCTGATTTGTGAACACCTTCCCCGTCTTCATACCAATTAACCCCATATGAAGGTGAAGATGCCTCTGGAGCGACTAACAGGTGGAAGTAGGCCAGATCGAAACATATAAGAGCAATCCAATTAGATACAGGAATTTGAAATATAGAAGGAATTAAGCAAGAGGTGATAGGAGGAGGCGATGGGGGGTTTTCAATTTTTTTCCTGTTTTTCGGTTAAAAGATGAAATTTTGGACTAGGAAGAAGGAAAAGTATAGACAGGTGTTGTCAACCTTGCTCTCTGTGAGGGTGTTTGCCTCATTTATGAACACCTTCCCCGTCTTCATACCAATTAACGCCATCTGAAGGTGAAGATGCCGCTGGAGCGACTAACAGGTGGAAGTAGGCCAGATCTAAACATATAAAAGCAATCAAATCAGATACAGGAATTTGACATATAGAAGGATCATATCCAGGGATTTGAGAAGCAAGAGGTCGTAGGAGAAGGCGATGGAGTTTTTTTTCCTTTTTCCTTTTGATTTTTATGAGGAGGAGGAGATGAATCATACGAAATCAGGAATTGGTGGTCGTTTAGGTTGAGTAAACGGGTTGGGGGGAGAGAGAGAGAGAGACAAAGAGAAGAAGAAGAAGAAGAAGAAGAGGTGGAGAACAGGCAAATTACGAAGTGACGAGATAAGTTGTCATTTATAGCAGCTTTGCAGTCTGACTTGTACTTTGCTGGCAAACCCTAGGGCAGGTTGAAATTACTACATTACCCCCGTTTAGCGAGATAGGACGTTTAGCTAATAGGCTTCTTTTCGTCTTTACAACAAGCCACTCCATAAGCCACAAAGCTCGAGCTCACAAGCTGAAGCTGGAACCCAGGCACTAGACCACAAGCCAAGCCACAAACCTCAACCCCAGAGATGGAACTAGGCACCAGACTAGGATAACTTTATGCAAAAAGTCTCAATCCAAAGTCCTTGCGCCATGCCACCTGACTGTAATTAATTTCATTCAACTGTTACCACACGAGTCCTTGCGCCATGCCACCTGACTGTAATTAATTTCATTCAACTGTTACTCCGTACAATTCACTTTTTATTTTAATGCATCTTTATTTATCAAAAAAGAAAAAAAAATCAATTTCATTTAACTGCACAAAACTCCTCTCTCTTACTTTTCTACTGCCTCTGCTCTCTATAATTGGAGGAATATCCTCCTCTCAAATTCCTCTTCCGAGCCGGCAAAAATGGAACCCTTCCCGGAAACGCAGCAGTTTTGGATTCCCCAAAGAAGCAATGTTGGAGCTGCTAAGATAAGCCAAACCCAGCATGCTGATAAAGATAAAGGGGTCTACCCGGTTGGGTTCCTCACCAAACATGGCATTTCACATAAAGCCTTCGCCTTTTTCCTTCGTGAAAGCTAGTATTGTTTGACCTTTAGCCCTTCTTGTTTTCCTCGTAATTATGAAAGTTTTGGTTTTTATTTGAAGAGATACCTAGTTTGATTTTTCACTTTTACTCGCGCGATGGGATGTTTAACGTTACCTCAACCTGAGGAGCTGGCTTCTGGGTTAGTGCTTTCTTTCTCTTTCACATATTAATATTGGGCTATCTTATACTATTATTTAAAGTTCTAGTTCCTCATGTTTTTGAGCATTAAATTATACTATTTAAGCATCACTTTGAGCATCTCTTATCTGTTCACGTAGTTTGCAAAGTCATGGTACGAACATGTGTTCCATTAATTTTTGTTTTTCGGAGGTCCATTGCTGACCATGTACTCTCTTTACTTTTGAAGTAACTTTACTTGGCAACATTAATTGCTCTGCTTAACTTGATTTTGGTCTCAGAAATGAACTTATTCGGGTGATATTCTTGTGTCAGTATAGGTATTTTCCTTTTAGTGGTAGTAAAACAAGTTTCATGAGAAAAAGCAATACTAGTTAATTTTTTGTATTCCTACAAAGATAGAGGCAAAACACAAAGTTTTGACATTCATGCTGCACTGATGTCAGAGTTAAATGAAGAATGTATCCTTACCTCTAATTGACTTCCCATCATTGCCACACACCTTTTTTTATTGATTTTGTTTTGTGTATCATTTATTTCTGTGCTGTCATCCTGTAGCAGTTCAATATTGAATGCTATTTGAACATGCAGATGAAGATCGCAAGCAAGCTTTCGCAATCCACTGGGAACTGCCTTCTGAATCTAAATATAAATGGAAGCACGAGAATCCACCAAAGCCAAAGTCTTTACGCATATGTGAATGTCATGTTGGAATTAGTGGACAAGATGCAAAAGTTGCATCTTGTGATACTTTCATTCAAAAGGCAATTCTTCAAGTTATTTTACTTTTTTTTTTTTGTTGCTTTTGTTGTCTTTATTTCCTGTTATATTCTGCCCTTTAATTGCAACTTCATCTTTATAGGTCCTGCCACACGTAAAAGAATCTGGTTACAATGCAATCCAATTGATTGGACTTGTTGAGCACAAAGACTACTTTTATAGAGTGAGTTCGGAATTAGATGTTCATTATCCATATTCCTTCATGAAGTAATAACCAAGTGTTGAACTACAATCTCTTAATGTACCATGACATGAATCTTTTCTTGAATTTGGTAATTAGTACCATATTGTTTTACTTGCATAAATCTTCCTGTGGAATTAGGATTTGAAAAGGCTGCAAGATAGGACTATCAAATTGGAAATATATTTGTGACCTATTGATCTTTTGGATGAAGTATATTTTGACGGGTCTCATGCATTCTCCATTATACAGTGAACTCCTGGACCGAATGCAGACTTAGAAAACCTGCTTTTTACTGCAGACAGAATTCAAATGTGCTAGAATGCATCCTCTAATATTTCTACTCACTGAGTGTCCTAAGAGATGTACATGCTCAGATTGAAAATATTTTCACTTATGCAACTCGGTTATCCAACGGATTTTCTAGTTCAGTAAAAGCTGACTGCTGTCAAATTACCTTTTCAGTAGCATAATATTTCAATTCTTCAACAGGTGACTAATTTTTATGCTGTTAGCGGCTGTTATGGTACGCTAGAGGACTTTAAGCGCTTGGTTGACTTAGCACATGGTAATTTTTGAAAATTGACTTGTAATTCATAGAAATATGCATGTGCTTCTTTGCTTTTCTCTGATGACCTATAACTTCTATCTTTCATCATTTGTGTGCCAAAATTTAATCTATACCTGTTGACATCATACTTGGAAGAATTAGTGGACTTCAGGTATTGTGAAATTTGTCATCTATTATCAGAATAAGGAAAAGAATTGGTTCTCTTAATTTTCAGTTAAAAAAATTAACTTGTAAGATTTTAGAAGAAATTACTAAAGCCATTCTCCCCTTTAAGTGTGGAAGTGACTTTTATATATTCATATTGAGAAATGTTCTTCATAAACAAATTAGTTTTCTTTTAAGCCAGAAGACTAGAAGTAGTCAATGATAAATTTGAGCTGTCCATGTGCTACCCTTTTAACAAGCCATTAAACAAACTGATAATTGATTGATTCGAGAGAGGAGAAGAAGAATTACAGAATTATTAGTATAAGATAGTGGTTTTTCCGCTCTTTCTTTTGAACTGTTTTTACCAAGTTATTAGCATGTGTGATGAATGAGGAAGTTTGGCTTACATTTTCCTTGTAGATTTTACTCAACATACAAAAGTCAGTTGTCACTTCTATGAATTGATTATATTTACAGATTGATCCTATTGTTTTCTTGACCTGCTACTACTAGGTGTCCTTTTGAGTACTGTCACATGGTCACTCTCATCTTAGGAAATTATTCAAAGTAATACTAATTTGCTTGTTTGATGAGTTAATTTTCAAGTTATGAGGTGTGATTGTATGCCAGATCCAGTGGAAATGAGGTTTTCTAGTTTAGCATTGATCAAGATTCTTACCGATAGTTTATACTGATATTGTTTTCTGGTTGGTCTAGAATTTACATACTGGAAGTTAATAGGGAATAGAAAAGGAGGGGGGGATGTCCTTTAAGGTGGTGATAAGTTATGCTCCTTTCTATTCCAGCACAGAGAAGTTTTTGTCCATGCCATATAAGCTTCTGGTTTTTGGAAGTTTTTCTCACTGTATCAGTTTGTTTTATGATACATTTGTTGGTTCATTAACCTTATGAACTCCATCTTTTTTCTGTTTTTAGTCAATCTCTCTCTCTTTTTGGCACACACACATATACAGACATACAAACACACAGACACGCTCTAATATGGTGCACAAGGAGCATAATTTTATGTTTGTCCAACTCTTCTCGCACTGGTAGGTAGGCAATCACAAGTTCTGGGGTACAATAATGTTCAACTATGCAGATCATGATGTGCTGCACTTTCTTCTTTCAAGTCTGAATTGGTGAGTATAGCATAACTACCTTGCTCAAAAAACTTTTCTGTTCTGACCTTTGATCAGAGAATTGTGGGATTTCTGATTGATATTTTCTTATCACCTATCCCCTTCCTTTACTAGAAATCTGTAGGCAAAGAAGCCCCTAAGGTTAGGGAGCCTCAATTGTTGTATATTGTAATGCAGCATCTACCTTCAACCTCCCAGTATGCCTATAGAAAAAATATGATAATTGCATGAAAAATTGTAGATTTTTTTTTAAAAATGATTTTACAGTAGCTTTAATGTAGCTTTAAAAATTGTAGGGTTCATTCCTATCTGATTCCTTCAGCTTTTCTTCTTTTCTTCAAGTGTTATCCATCGTCACCAGAGGTGAAGGATATGAAACTTACTAATTATAGTGCAACTTTAATGTAGCTATCCTCATTTCTTCAATTTGTTATTGTGTCGAATGAAATATGCCATCCTTGAAATGTATTAATTGAGCTACTCTCGAAAGTTCACTTGTGTCATGTTCTATATTACTTGGATTGTGCTAGCTATACTTTTCTGGTTGCCTTTGCTCCTTTTCAGGTTGATGCCACCGAGGTTATTAGTTTCCTTCTCTTCATATAGATAATTCCCCTGTGCCTTCGCCCAATGGAGATGGGTAGTGAATTATCGAAAACAGTTGAGTGGCTCCTTACATTTTGTTTTACAATGTTTTCTGTTGTTTTAGTACAAACATCTCAGTTCTGCATTCCAAGTGTAGTTTGCTCGACAATAACTGTTACTAGATGATGTATCAGACTCTGCATGATTGATTTAATTTAATCTTTGAGATTGGGATTGGAATTTCCTTCTTGAAGTAAATGCTTTTCCGGCAGTTAGGGTAGCCACATTTGACGAAGGTAAACAGTCAAAGGTACAGTATGTAGATATGAAAATCCTCATGAGGGAGAAGTGTTAATAATGCGTTTCTACTAATTTGCACTCATTTTAATCAAGCTGGCCATATCTAAATATCTAATTTAGAATTTTTTTTCGTAACGGCGCATCTAGCCTACTCTTAGCTTTTTTTGTGGGAGGGAGGGGGGGAGCCTACTCTAAGGGGGTGGCCAAACTGAGCCGAGGAATCTGACGGGGACTTAACTAACATTAGACCAGACAGGTGCACTACGCACCGTATGGATTTAGAACAATCCTCATAAAGAGGCATATTGATGGGAGGCAAGGTTTGAACCTTGACCTCCCACCCCACAATTAATGTGGTGGCCAATGGAATCTGAGTAGTTGATTAGTCTAATTTAGTAGTTGATCTAATTTAGTAGCTGATTACCGCAATTAATCTAATTTAGTAGTTGATTAGTGGGAAATGGAATCTGAGTAGGTGTATGATGTTTTAAAAGAAGTCCTTTCGCATGATATCATTTTACCCCTATGTGTTTGTCATTTGACTGAGATGCTACCAATGATGATGTGACTCGGAATTCCAGCCTATTCATATTTATGAAAGGACCAAGTCATTAGTTTTCTTGATGTGGAAGGAAATAATTGCTTTGGCTCGCTCTCTTTTTCTTCTTCCCAATATCAGGCCCTCTATAGCAAGGGAGTCAGCATTGTGGACACAGAGAAGGTGAGAAAGTTAATTTTCAATGATGCTTCAGCTTGTGAAGATGAAGAATCAGGTCTTGGTATATCAAAGTGTTCAATGGATCATTTATTTTCTCAGGCTTCAAAGCAATGGTTGCAAAGTTGTGGCGTGTCTACAGAGACAAGAAAATCCAGGATTGTTCGCTGGCTCCATTCCCATGGCTTCAGTTGGAGCATTATCAATTTTGTGCTGAAGAAGTTAAGAGTCTCACTATCCTTCCTAAAGTCCTTTTCTTTGCTGCCTTGGAATATATAGAATTGGGCATTTGCATATCAGGTTATGGTTCTTCACAATCATGTAAGATATGTCTAGTAGTATCTGCCATGGATTCCATACAGCTTAATATGATTTTGTCAAGTCTCTAGCGTCATGGCGCATTTTGCATTAGGTAGACCTAAAATATGTGCTACGTACACCATTTAAGATACTTATCTTTTAACTAAATCAGCGAATGGAATTGTCAAGAATATGTTGTGAAAACTGGTTGTATCTTGTATAATGCAAATGAAAGCATCCCAAGCAAAGACTTCTTATTGCTTGTGTCCATATCTTGATTGCTAGTAACTAGTTTGCATTGCCGAGCACACAAGACATTTGTGTTTGATGATTTTGATTTGAAGCACATATTCATCTCATGGGAGAAGATTTTGTATTTCTAGAATGAAAATGGGATATGATATCATCCCTGCTTAAGGAACCGTCCAGGTGGGCTTGTATGCATTCCCATAGCCTGTTCTGTCGTTTTAACTGTTAAAATAGTGAGGGATGTAAATTTCATGCAAAATACTAAAAAATGGTTGCATTCCCTGTGGAAACTGCATCCTCTTTGGATCCTGAGCAACTTGAGCAGAGACGATTAACGGAGACCGTGGCAAATGAAACTATAGAGAATTTTGTAACCTGCATCCACAGGGCCAGACTTGCAGGATTGTCTCGGGACATCATAGTATCATGGTCCAAAAGTTTAATGGGCCACTCTCTTCACGTCTTGGTTGAGAACCCTTCTGAGGAAAATCATTCAACATGCAAAATAGATCTCAAGACCTGGCAGTTTTGGGGCAAAAAAGGTCTAAAATCCTTCAAAGTTGGTGAAAGAAGAGTGGATGTCTTTTGGGATTTAAGGACAGCAAAATTTTCCAGCAGCCCGGAACCAGTCTCTGATTACTATGTTGCTTTGGTCTCTGAAAAAGAGCTTGTTTTATTGCTTGGTGATCAAAAGACAGAAGCATATAAAAGAACCAGGTCAAAACCGTCACCGATGGATGCTGCATTAGTGCATAAGAAAGAGAGTGTTTTTGCCAAGAGATGTTTTTGCACCAGAACCATGTTAGGCAAAGGTAAAAGGGAACATCACATCATAATCGAGTCCGCTCTATCAGGGCCTTATGATCCTGAAATGTGGATTAGTGTGGATGGCGTTGAGTCGCTACGAATTCCCAACTTGCATTGGAGATTCAGGGGAAATGAAACTCTATTAGTGGATGACGTGCCTGTACAGATTTTCTGGGATGTGCACGATTGGTTATACAATAGCAATGAATCAGGACCTGGGACATTCATTTTCATGCAAGGTACTCTTGAATGTGAATTTGATAACGACTATGGTAGAAGAAATTTAGACCATGATGCTCCAAGTGGTGAAAATTGTGATTTAAGACCGGAAGAATTATCCTGCACTGAATTCTGCCATTTCCTTTATGCTTGGATGACAGAATGAGTGGGATTATTATGGTCTGGAAATTTTTGTAACATGTACTGGTGATTTTCTCCTTGGTTATCAAATAAAGTGTGTCAGGATTTAGTTTTAGTGAAGTGTCATCAAACTGCATACATCTTGGGTAATCATCCAGCACTTTTTTTTTTTTTTTTAAATCTTATTTTGGCTTTCTGATAACATATGATGGTTTATTTTGGAACTCCCCTGATGAAATCAGCAAATGAACTATCACAGAGTCTGAGGACCTTCAAGCATCCATGAATTAGTGGCCTGCTTGATTCTTTCTAGTAAATAAACAAAGAAATTCAACCCCCTAAATTTTGCCTGTTTCTCATCCAAAATTGAAGCCAAAAGTTTCAACACTTCTTGTTTTTATTATACTAGTAAAAGGATCAAGTGGGTGGTATATTACTGTCACGACACCTTTTTTTTTTTTTTAATTCTTTTTGCCCCCGAAAGCCTTCCATATGTTTCATCAAATAAATTGGAGAACCTACTTTCACAAGTGAAGCAATTGGCATCAGGAAGATAACTGGGGTTCTTCCATGTTCTGCACAGTAGAAGTGGGAGTTCAGTCGTTGGGGTGATTATCACAACTGAAAAACGGCTGAAAAGTGCCCATTTCCGAGTGCTAGTGACACTTTGAGAAGCGGGTTCGCTTTTTGAGACTACTCTTTAACGCTATCAGGCACGGATAAAACCTCATAATTCCCACAATTACGCTTTGTTGCCTAGGGTTTTAGTTTTATGATTCCACTCTCAAACTCGAAACCAATAATGGCGATTTCATCTGCAAATCTAATCCCCAGAACTGCAATTCAGCTACAGAGGCAAGTCCTTCTGATCCCCTGGTGAGTAATTCTCCCGTTTCCCTTTCTTTTTCTATCGAGAGAAAAAAAATATATTAATCCTGGGAATCCAGCTAGCTGCATTCTAGTGCAAAGTTAGAGTTTTTGTTCTTAAACGTGGGCGAGTAGCTTTTTTCGATGTACAACTTGATTGTAAGTGAAAAGACTCGCACTTTTTACTTGTTAGGGTGAAAAAAGAGAATGAAGAGTGGAATTATTAGCTGATGCAAGGAGGGAGAACTACAGCAATTCGGGGTTGCCAGTGAAGGTACATTCCAAGAAAGTATTAGAAAATAAAGACCCAGAAGCTTCCTTTTTTATTCTCTCCTCAAATGGATTAGGTGATGGTGAAAATTACATGGTAACTAATGAATTCAGGAATCAAATGGCAAAAGATTTGAACTTCGCAAAAGTGAGCTAGCACTGTCACGCAGTACAGGAGCTTTGTTTTAGGTTCCAAGCTTCGAAATCAAAATGAAAACGCAATTAACAACTTAAGCAATGATGTGATATTGGATGGTGGTAGAGTTGTTGAGTCAAATGTACCAAGGATTGGAATTTCGGATAGTGCGCAGACATCTTGCAGTAGCAGGGGCTTTGTTGCTGACACGGAGTTTCAATACCAAAAAGAAAGAGAAAAGCCAGTTACTGGATTGGATACCAGTAAAGTTGTTCAATCAAATCTAGAGGGAATGGAACATTTTAAAGGTGCACAGACTTCTTGCAGTAGCACGAGCTTTGTTGTGGACATGGAGTTTCAAAGTCAAATCGAAAAGCCAACTAACAGTTTGAAAGCTGATGTTGGATTGGATACAATTACAGTTGCTGGATCAAATGAGGACAGACGTGAACTTTCCAAACGTGCTCAGACCTCATGCAGTGGCAGAAGCTTTGTTGTTGGTGCAGAGTTTCTGAATGAGAATGAAAAGCCAATTGATAACTTAGACTGTGATGTTGGTTCAGCTTCAAATAGAGCTGTTCGATCAAATATACAAAGAAGTGAACTTTCCAAGAGTTTGCAGACATCATGCAGCAGCAGGAGCTTTGTGGGGGACACTGAGTTTCAAGATCAAAATGAAAACCCAATTAACAGCATAAAAAATAATATTGGATTTGGTACAAGTAGAGTTGTTCAATCAAATGAACAGAGACGTGATCTTTCCAAAAGTGCACAGACTTCAAGCTGTGGCCAGATTTGTATTGTAGATAACAAGTTTCAAAGCCAATATGCAAAAAGAATTGATTATCATGCTGGATTGGGTAGGACTTTTGATACGCTTATCTCATATATATTTTTTAGATTGGTAGAGTTCAATTGAGATACTTAGCGACATCTTCCATTTTTAGGGATTGGAGAAGAACTTGATGATCATATGCAGTACGACAGCTACGAGGTCATGGAGGAACTCGAAGGTTTTTCGGAAGAGGAGAGCAATCAAGACCATAGGATTCAAGGATCTCGAATAAAGAAAGATGTTGAGAAGTTGGCCATTGAATTACTTGCTACGAGGTGGTAAAGCTTCACAGGTTTATTGATTTTCTGCTAAGTATGGGCAACCTTATGCATTTCTGATAAGAGCAGGAGTAACTTCTGAGACAATTTTTGCCATGTTAATACTTATTACATGTCCTGAAGTGGACGTTATGTTTGGTCCTGTCATTTGATTCCAGCGTACTATAATAATTCCACTGCAACATGCTA